>NW_008705254.1:5064122-5156622 GCF_000326865.2 Helobdella robusta
TAATGGTGTAATTTGTTAACCATCCATCCATCCATCCATCCATCCATCCATCCATCCATCCATCCATCCATCCATCCATCCATCCATCCATCCATCCATCCATCCATCCATCCATCCATCCATCCATCCATCCATCCATCCATCCATCCATCCATCCATCCATCCATCCATCCATCCATCCATCCATCCATCCATCCATCCATCCATCCATCCATCCATCCATCCATCCATCCATCCATCCATCCATCCATCCATCCATCCATCCATCCATCCATCCATCCATCCATCCATCCATCCATCCATTCATTCATTCATTTTTTTATTCATCCGTTCATTCATTCATTTTTTTATCCATCCGTTCATCCGTTTATCCATCCATCCATCTGTCTATCCATCCATTCATTCATCTAGCAATCCATACCATACATATATTCATCTATCTATCCATCCCATCTATTCATCCATCCATTCATTTCATAATTTAACCATTCATTCATCCATTATTCACTCATTTATCTATCCATCCATCCGTTCATCAACAGTTCTGTATTGCAATTGCCATAACCCTTGTACTTAGCATCATCTGTCTCATCGTTGGATTCGCAGTGCCTGGACCGGTCAGTTGAACGAAAAAAATTATTTTATTTATCTATTTTTAACTTTTTAAAGGCCAAAATTTTTTTTAAATCAGACGGATTAGCTAAGAAGATGATTAAATTAAACATGGTTGGCTTGATAAATTAAGTTTAAAATGAATCGAATGTTATATGTATTACGATATATAAATTCAATTTGTTTGTTAAATATTGAAATAACATTCCAAAGTTTGTTCATAATTGAAAAACAATTTGAGAACATTTTCTAAATTTTGAGTATTTATAGGTAGGAGTAAATTTTCGAGACAATTTCAACTCAACATCACCCAGAAAAATAAAAAAAATTGTAATTAATAGTAACAATTATTAATTAATTATGGTTTAATAATAAATTTTGGTATAATAATAATAATAATAAACAATTATTTAAATAAAACCTTCTGCAACAGGCGGCCAACCTGGTTGGGCAAAAGTTCAACGACAGCATGCCCAAATATAAAAATGATTCATTGGCACGTGAATACATCGACAGCATTCAGAATGGGGTAAGTTCAGTTGGCACACTTTCCTTATGACAACATTTATAATAATAATTATAATTAAGCCCTGGAAAAGAGGTAGGGGGTCGGAAGGGTGATTTGGCGTGGGTCTACGCGTTTAGGGTACCTCTAAATGGAGGTTTCTAAAGTAGGAATATTAAAATGTTATATATTTCTCAGAAGCATCAACACTCACACACCCACACACACACCCACACACACACACACTACTCACGCACACACACATACATACACCACACACGCACACATACATGTACCACACAGACGCACACGCAAAGCGTTCTGTAAACACACAAGCACCACCCACCGCATACGTTTTGGATTTAAAGGTCGGGACACTCATTAGAATTCTTATCATTGCACCACCCACACTTCTATCCATTCATCTAACAGTTTACTTGCTGCGGATATAATGGCTACAAAGATTGGAGTAATTTGCCACAATTTAAATCGGGTGAGTTGCCAGGGAGCTGTTGCACCAATTTTACTGGAAAGTTCGACGGCTGTAATTACCTTTCCCAAAACGAAAGCTACTACTATCAAGTGGTTAGTTTAGGAAAAAACAGTTACTACGTGTGTCATTATTTATTTGCTTTGTTGTGGTGGTGAATGTATGGGGTGAGAATGAGTAAATTTATATGATTAGTGAGTATGAATGGGGAAGAGATGTGATTTGTTTCTGTGTTTGTTTGTTTGTTTGTCGGTCATCACGATCATATGAAGATAATTTAAACGATGATGTCGAAGACGGTGGAGATGATATTAAAAAGAGTGATAATATTTTAATGTGACGTATTTTTTTTTACCATAATGAGCTAATGATAATGACCATGATGATATTAATACAATTATGATTGATGAGTATTAGAGATACGCAACTTGATGTGAGTAAGTCTGTAACTACGATGATGATAACAGAACACAATCATATGATTACAATGTACGCCGATGATTTTGGTGAATTTGATATAAATAACATGACACTAACATAAATGACCATGAAATTAGCATAAATTAGCATAAATTAACATAAAATTAACCCAACAATTACACAGGCCTGTATAACTCCAATTCAATCCAATCTGAAAGCCATTCTCTTCGGCTTTGGAATCATCTCAAGCATAACTGCCGGAGCTTTGGTTAGTGCTATTAACATAAATTATTTTTACAATTAATTACTTATAATTAACATTTATAATATTATATTATGTTAATTAATTAGATTATGAGTAGCTACGAGCTATCATATTCAGTGCGTCGGTTGCGACATTTAGCACGTATTCATATACGCTGTTTGTGTTGACACCTCTGAAGTTTGGAAGGGTCCTATAGACCTTTGACCTTTAACCTTTTTAAGCAAAAAAATGTGCTGAAATAGATTAAATTACATTGTTATTATTACTATTGTTATTATTATCATTAAAATATAATTTGCAAAAAAATAATATATTTTTCTCACTTGACAGCTTATAACTCTGATTCTGGCTTCTTGCCTGGCCGACAAAATGAGGAAAGAATACAATCCCGTTTAAGCGAGCAATCCTTTTCCGATTTAAAAAATCCATTTCCGATCTTAACGAGGGATAATTTTTTTTATATATTAGATCCATCGAATGATTGATTTGATGATGGATTTCATTAAATATCGACTTTATTTATTCGAATCGAAAATTTGTCATTAAAATAATTTTATTATTATACAATGTTATTGTTTCATTTATTAATTAACCGCTTATATGTGTTACACGCTTGTAACAAATTGCACCAATTTATTATATTATATTATGATTGAAATAATAAAATAATAATAATATGATAACAGTAATGACACGACAACGATGACGATGATGATGGTGATAATAACACCAAAATTATGAAGATGATGGTGGAATGATGATGTTGATGATGATGATGATTATTGAACGCTGTAGACTTAAGACTTGTAGTTGATATTATTATAGTAAATACGACTAATTTTGATGTTTAGAGCAATGTTGTTTAGATAAAAATATATAGGTACGAGAGCTTTTTTTTTATAAAGGTGTGAGAAATTTTTTACATAAAAAAAGTCAGATAGATAAGTTTGATTAAAATCATTTGCTTATTAACTAATACTCTTATTCTCATTCGGTTAGCATTTTAATTTTTTGAAAGAAAAGAAATCCTTACTGCCAAAAAATTGTCAGAAACCATAGAATGATATTTGTGTTTGAGCAGGCTAATCTTCGACCGCATCGCTATAATCACCACATGTGATTTAAATACCAGATGTCATCATGTTTTCAGACATAACAATGGCATATACACACATAAAAAATGATGCAACATATATTTCTAATATAATATATATGTATATATATATAGCTATGTGTGTGTGAGTGCGTGTGCGTGTGCGTGTTTTTGTGTGTGTGCGTGTGTGTGTGTGACGAACATCCACATGTATAACACTATAACACACATTAATTAAGACATGCATGTAATAAAACAACGGAGAATATGAAACGTAGGCAAAAAACCATGGCGAAAATGTACGCTGGTAAGTATTGTATATATAATGTATATATATATATATATATATACATACAATATTGTAAATATATCGCATATATATATATATATAAATATATATGTGTGTGTGTGTGTGTATATATTTATATATATACATACAATATTATCAATATATCGCATCAAATAAAGCAATCCTCGTTCGATTTTAATCAATGCATTGCAAACACACCTCCGTAATTTTAAGCACACACAAACAAACACATACACGTACAAACACATACACTCACACAAACAAACAAACACATATACGTACAAACACATACACGTAAAAACACATACACGTAAAAACACATCCACATACACACACAAATATAAAAAACAGAAAATTTTATTATATAGACCCCGTTCGTTTATGAGTGTAAGCTAGAGGTGAGCGGGAATTGAAACTTGTCCCAAATTCCCTCCTATTTTATTATGTCATTCCAGATTCCCACTCTAAGTCCCATTTATGACAACATTCCCGAAAATTATATACAGTCTTTTATTTTGTCACGTTGATGTCATTTTTCCATTCCAGCCCGTCATTCCCGATTCCCGAACAGCGATTCTCTATTTCCTGAAATTCCCATTCACGAAAATTAAGTTTTACCAATTTTCATGGGAATTCCATGGGAACCAGGGGAATCCCATAGGAACAATAAGATTCCCTCGATTCCTGTTCCCATGCGAGAGAGAGAGAAAAAGAGAGAGAGAGAGAGAGAGATACAAACACAGTTAATAATCTATTACTTACGTAGGTACGAAAAAAGATGTCATTAAACAACTCGTTATATATCGTTGAACATGAACACTATATAGTATATCTAGATTGATAATAATGCATGATTGCATTTGCTTGTGTTTATATAGTACATGCTAATTAGCAATTTGTTTTGCTTAAAATTTTCAGGATTTTTTGAAATTTTTTTTTTTCAAAACCTTTTTTGAAGTTTGCGATACAAAAAGGTAAAATAAATGTGTGTTGTATGCATTAGTTGAGAAATGACTGAGATTTATCTGTGTATATTTTTATATCTTGTAGAATTTTTTTATAAAATTTTAGTAATAATTTAAAATAAGTCACACCCGATGACGCTTGTGTCAATTGAAAGCATATAGAACAATACATAAACATACATCTAGACATAAACATAAACACACACACTCATAAACATACATAGACAAACATTGTAATGTTGAATTCAACACATAGGTAAACAAAATATACAACCATACAAACTTATATGTGCTCCAAATATGCAAAGTGAATACATTTACAAACAACAACAACAATAAAAAAAAATAATAATAAACAGTAATGATAATAATAATATAAATAATAAAATAATAATAATTATTATTATTAAAATATTCGCATGTACAGGTGAACAATGTCAGGCGGTTCGATAAAATGCTTACAAGTTGTAGTTGCTATATTGTGCATTCTGCAATTCGTTAGTTTGTTAATAATATTAATTTATAATAATAATAACTAATAATTTCATAATAATTATTATTATAACTATAATTATTAGCTATGTTAACTATGTTAAGGACAATGTTAACTATGTTAAGGACAATAAAATTGACAATGATATTAGCCAACCTAAGTACCGTACAAAAACGCTTTCGATGCTTTATCAAGTCTGATGATGGCAAACTTGCCATAGTCATCTTACATCTAACTGAGAAATGGTTCGGAAATTGGTATTTATTAAAATGCCATTAAACTTTAGTGACGAGAATTTCGTTACCTCTGAACATTATTATCTTACCAGCGAAAATATTAAAAACCATTTCAAACAAATACTCCAATGCTTACAACTCAACTACTATTACGGCTACTACTACTACACTACTACTTCTACTACAGCAACAACTACTACTACTACCACCACTATATATGCCATATTTTTAGTACTAATATGGTAAAAATAATTGATTTTAAAAGGAAATGAATTAATTGAATTAAAATCGTAAAACTACTGTACTACTACGTGTTTTGAGTAATTCTTAATTAAGTATTTCTTGTATAATAATAATAATAATATAATAATATAATTAATAATAATAATAATAATAATGATAATAATAATAATAATGATAATAATAATAACAATAATAATTGATATTTATAATTAATTATTAATTTATAGCTTTATTTACTAATTGATATTATCGAAAGTGTCGACTAACGTTGAAAGTATCACGAGCGTGCAAATGTTAAAATCAATGTTCCCAACCTATCGCAATTAACGTCAGAAGAATAACCGAACAATTTTTTCATCATCTTAATCATAATTTTCATCATCTAAATCATCATTTTCATCATCTAAATCATCATTTTCATCATCTAAATCATCATTTTCATCATATTCGTCATTATTTTCATCATCAAAATCATCATCATCTTTGCCATCATCTTCATCATCATTATTATCATTATTATCGTTATCACTGTTATCGTCATCATCATCATCTTCATCATCATCATAATCATCATATAAACACCATCAACAACATCACCCATCATAACTACCATCACCCCAAAAAAGACATATTCATCTCTAAAACCCACCACCCACCCACCAACCAATCAGATTTTAGGAGTAATCTTCCTGATAATGGGTGGTGTGGGTTTAAACAAATCGGGATCTGGAGCGGAAACAAAATCAGCCGCCATTTTTCTGCTCGTCGTCGGCGGCGTCATCGTCGTTGTCGCCCTGTTCGGCTTGTGTGGAGCGATCATCAAGCATGCCTGCCTTCTCATTTCTGTTAGCAATGTGTTGTGATATCGTCGTTGTAGTAGTCGTTTGACTGGCTGGTAGTAGTGGTAGTTCAATTTGTGTCCATTCATTTGACCATCCATCCATCCATCCATCCATCCATCCATCCATCCATCCATCCATCCATCCATCCATCCATCCATCCATCCATCCATCCATCCATCCATCCATCCATCCATCCATCCATCCATCCATTCATCCATCCATCCATCCATCCATTCATCCATCCATCCATCCATCCATCCGTCCGTCCATCCATCAACAGTTCTGTATTGCGGTAGGAATCACGATGATTTTGAGTATCGTCTGCGTCATAGTCGGATTTGCACTCCCAGGAACGGTTAGGATTCATTCCTTCATTCATTCCTTCATTCGTTTTTTCCCATTTGCTAATTAATTATCTAGTTCAATCATTTTTTCGCACATTCATTCTTTTGAGCGTTCATTCGTCTATTTCGTTGGCTAATTATTTAATTCAATCAATCAATCATTTATTCATTAAACCAGTCATTCATTCATTCATCTATCCATTCATTTATCCGTTCATTCATTCAATAAATAATTCATTCATCCATCCATTCATTAACTCACTCACTCACTCATTCAGGTTACGAACGCCACAGGCCGCTACTTCAACGACAGCATGACCAAGTACAAGGAGGATGGCGCCAGCAGGAACTTCATCGACAGCATGCAACTCAGCGTCGGTTAAGTTGGCTAGAATGATGACGATGATGATAAAATAATAAAAATAATAACAACAAATATAATAATAATAATTATTATTATGATAATTAATTCATAATAACAACAAATGTAATAATAATAATTATTATTATGATAATTAATTCATAATAACAACAAATATAATAATAATAATTATTATTATGATAATTAATTCATAATAACAACAAATATAATAATAATAATTATTATTATGATAATTAATTCATAATAACAACGCATTATATGGCTACCGACTCTACTTCTGACGTGAGTTAATTTAGCAATCAGCCAAGCAATGACATCCTTAATTTTTTATTTCAAATGTTCCAATGATGTCTGTGTGTAAAGAGAAAAGTTGTTTGGCAGTCGAAGCCCGTCTCAATCAAATGCAATGCGCGTGTGATGCGTTGTTTTACGCGTATCTAAATACATACGTACACTATTTTGAAGTTCAATGGCGGATCTAGAGGGCTGTCAGCCAGCCTAGATTTGGCCACACTAACAAAATTAAATTGAATGAAAAAATTTTTTTTTCAAATTTTCAAAAATTTGGCCATAAGTCAAAGCTGCTTAATTAATCCACTACTGCTGAAGTTGAAACATCTGAGAAATACTAAAAAATGGTAACGAATAAATTTTAAAGTACAGTTGTTGCGGGTACTTCACTTACACGGAATGGTACCAGATGCCGGGATTTCAGCCACGAGAACTTCCGATAAGTTGCTGTAGTAACTCAACTGGCAGACTGAGGGCTTGTAATGATTTTGCAGGAGATGGAGAGTACATATTCAAACTGGTTGGTACTGGTGGAGGTTATCCGTTACGATGAGGATAACAATGATGTTGTTGATGATGGTTAAATGATAATGAGACCATAACACGATGTGAAGACGATACTGATAGCAATGAGTAAACGACGACAAGAAGATGATAGCGTGATGACGATAATGATAACAAAAAGTTATGACGTCACGAAAAAATTGACAGGGTTGCCAGGAGCCCATGACTAACTCAATGAAAACCATCCTACAAGGATTTGGCATCATTGCAAGCGTTACTGCAGCTGCCTTGGTTAGTTTTACTGCTACTATTTCTAAGCTGTGGTATTATTTTTAGAGTAAAAATCACTTTCGTCCTTACCATCATAACCGCCATCATCATCGTCATCATCACTATCATCGTCATCGTTTCCCTCTTCTTCATCATGTCTTAGACATTATCCTCAACGATATCATCATCTTAAACATCCTCTTTAAAGGAATAATATAGTTATTAATATTATGAAATTATGATCATAATTATTATTACTTTTATTATTTTTATTTATTATATATAATAAAATTCTAATATATTTAATATTATTTTTTTCCTGTACCAGCTTGTTCTAATAATTCTGGCTGCCTGTCTGACAGACAAAGTCCGCAAAGAATATAAACCGGTTTAAATAAATCGGTTTTAATCGAATATTCGCCCGAATCTCAAACACGGATCAGTGATTCAATCAGACATTTTGTCGATTAGAGATTAATTTAGACAAATTTTTAAATTAAATTTAGTTAGAAACATCATAAGGTATGAAAATTTGATATGAAAATTGTTGTTCTACTTATGAAAATTACCCATTAAATACTTTAAATAATAGCTAATCTGATTAATGTATACAGGATATATGATTCTAAGGTGATGGTCAGTATATAATGATAAAAAATTTATTCTTCTATCTATGTACGTTCTATGAAGATGTCTATCTATCTTACTCTAAATGTGTTTAGAAATCAATATTTGAAAATAAAGTTGTCGTGAACATTTAGTTATTAAACGATTAATACAAAACTGAAGTGTTAATGAATGAAAAAAACAACCACTCACTTACTCCCTCGCTCACTCGCTCACTCACTCGCTCACTCGCTCACTCGCTCACTCACTCGCTCACTCACTCACTCAATCACTCACTCACTCACTCACCCACTCACTCACTCACTCACTCACCATTCATACACTCGTCAATTTTTAAATCTGTTTACACGCTTTTAAATTCATGCAATTTTAAAAAACAAAATATTTTACTAAATCGTAGTAAACCTACATTGTTAATAATGTAACACGTGTTGAATAATAATGCAGTAGTACAAGCAGCCACGTTTTTGTCCTTTTGGTAGCAACAGCAACGCAACAACCATTTCGAAAATTTGGGATCTTTCAGTCAATCCAAGTAGGATGAACAGCTAAACTCCTGTAACCACAATACTATGCTACGATATATGTATGATTGCTCAAATCTCATTATAAAAGTTAACTACACACACGCACACACATACACACATACATATAAACACACACAAGCACACACGCATATAGTATTTTTATTTTTGTTGCATTTTATATAAATTATAAAGTGAATGGTAATGTTGTTGTTATCACTGCAGATGATTCAATGTCAACTCGTTTTTCATGCTTTCATTTTCAACATGATTTCCATTCAGCGTTGATATTTCTTATATTCGATGTTTTCAAGACAGCTATTGCTATATTATGAACATCTTCAGTGAGTCACACACACACACACACACACACACACACACACACACACACACACACACACACACACACACACACACACACACACACAAACAAACACTCACATTCAAATTATTTTTGAAAACATACTCATCTGGTGTGTGCGTAAAAGCAAAATGCTTATGCATGTGAATGTGACGTAGCTCATAAACATGAAGTAAATAAACTTTTAAACAAATATTCGACTCGTAGCGATTAACATTAACATCCATTAACATTTATTTATTAATTTATCAATACATCTATTTAACCAATCAATTAATTGATAAATTTCAATTAATTAATTTATTTATAACTAGTCGGTAGAGTACTCCAGAGAAGAATTTAAAATACAAAAGGCAAAAATTGAAGGCAAAAGTATGCAACTAGATTTATCCAACATTTTTGAATGATAACTTGACAATAAAATTTAAATAAAAATTAATTGATTAACGCAGACGCAAAATTATTTTTGTGAAAGTGTGTTTCATTGCTAAATAAATTTCCAGTCTTGACATCAGCAGAATACAAAAAAAGACCATTTGAACAACAACAACAACAACAATAGCAATATTAATAACAATAACAATAGCAATAGTAATAACAACAACAATAACAATAGCAATAACAACAACAATAGCAATAGTAATAACAACAACAATACACTAGTGAACAAAATTGCGGAAACACAGCAATTTTCTTTAACTTTTATAAAAAAAACAATTTTATGAAGCCAAAAAATTCTTTATTTATATTTTTAATTAGTTTATTTATTAATCACAACTTGTTAATCAAATATTTGTATTAATTACATATAATTTTGATAGTTAAATTAGCAATAACAACAACAATAGCAATAGTAACAACAACAACAATAGTAATAATAACAACTATAATAATAACAACACGGATTCAACAATATGGCCGCCTCAACAAAATGTCTTCAACTTATTGTTGTCATGTTCAGTCTCGTTCAATTGGTTGTATTTTATTTTTATTTGTTTTGTATTTATCTCTCTATATTTATTACCATTATATTGACATCACTGTTTACAATCAAGTAGCACACACACACACACACACACACACACACACACACACACACACACACACACACACACACACACACACACACACACAAACACACTAACAAGTAAACACACACACACAAACACACTAACAAGCAAACACACACACACACACACATACAAACAAACAAACATGCAAGCAAAACACAAAAAAACTACAAGACTTGACTCGACACAACCACTAGCTGCTCGGTTTATTCGTCCTCATCATTGGTGGAATAGGTTCAAATAGGTCAGATGCAAGGGTCAAAGAGGTTTTTGGGTTCTTCGTCGTTGTCGGCTGTGTCATCATCGTCGTCGCGATCTCCAGTTTTGTCGGAGCTATCATAAGAAATGTCTGCCTCCTGATCATTGTTAGAAGAAGTAGTGGTAGTAGTAGTAGTAGTGGTGGTAGTAGTAGTAGTGGTAGTAGTCATAGCCGTAGTAGTAGTAGTAGTGATAATAGTAGTAGTAGTAGTGATAATAGTAGTAGTAGTGGTAGTAGTAGTAGTAGTGGTGGTAGTAGTAGTAGTAGTAGTAGTAGTAGTAGTAGTAGTAGTAGTAGTAGTAGTGATAATAGTAGTAGTAATAGTAGTAGTAGTAGTAGTATTAGTAGTAGTAGTAGTAGTAGTAGTAGTAGTAGTAGTAATATGGTAATAGTAGTTTAGTATACATAGTATTAATAGTAACAATTTATTAAATTCATTAATCTTTTTTATTTTAACGTTATATGCTGTGAATTATTTTGTCTGTACACACACACACACATACACACACTTACACAAAATCACATACACTCATATACACGTACAAACGTACACACACACGTACAAACAAACAAACAAACTTACAGTCCTGTATATTTATCGTTGTCGTTTTCTTCCTCAGTATCATCAGTATCATAACCCTTTCGTTTTTTATACCCGGACAAGTGAGAGAATGAATGAATGAATGAATGAATGAATGAATGAATGAATGAATGAATGAATGAATGAATGAATGAATGAATGAATTAATGAATGAATGAACGAACGAACGATTGAATGAATGAATGAGTGAATGGATATATAAATAATTGAATAAATAGATAAATGAATAAATTTACAATCGAACTTTCTTAAAAACATTTTAATAATAATTATTTTTAACAAATTGAACAGATATTGGTCTTTCAGAATCAGCGTTTCAACGGCAACATGCCTACGTACCTAAAAGACGTTTCCTCGAAGCAAATCATTGACGACTTTCAGAGGTGGTCTGTGGTGCTGGCTCCGTTTATCAAGTCGCTGAAGTAGTTTTGATTCCTGGCCGGCACTGATGCTGCATAGAATAGAGATATACACCTAAAATATAAAGTCGTGCATCGTGTGGAGTGCGTCGTACCACGTGTGTGTCCTTTAAACTTTTGAGAAAAGTTAAAAAAGTGAATTTGAATTAAAAAAAATAAGAGCATTAAACGTTGACCTAGAGTGAGATTATATTTACTGATGATATAAAATATGATATGATGAATGGCAAATTTGATTATGGCTTGAAGAGAGGATTTGGCGTGAAGTGGGAGTGCGAAGCTAATTGCGATCTGTACTAGGGCTGGAATGACAGATTCGACCATCTGAAATAGAACTCTTAAATAAGATGTGATTGAGTGAATTTGAAATTTGGGACAACGTTTGCTGTTGTACCATCTTAAATATACCGCGTTGTTATGTTTTTGTATTTTTCATTTTTTTTCATTCTAATTGTAAATGGACATTGTTGTGTGTGTTTTGTGTGTGTATGTATATGTGTGTATATTTACACAATTATATTTAATGTATACATATATAATATATATATATTATTATTATTATTATTATTATTATTATTACTATAGCTATTAGTAATATTATTGTAATTTTGTTTTTATTGTAGCATGGCTGTTATGGATTCAACAATTTCAGTGACTGGCTGGCGATTCCTGGATTCTTGAACAATGGAGGACTGCCGCTGAGCTGCTGCAACCTCACCAACGGAAGAACTGACGTCAGCTCCACCTGTCATTCCGTTAAGGATAAGGCTAAAGTTCACGAAAGGGTGATGAAGACGACGATGATGATGTAATGGAGATGATGATGCTGGTGGTGGTTGTGGTAATGATGATGGTGATGATGATTACAAACGAAACAGGGATGCAAAACAGCATTTGTTGAATCTTACCTATCGACCTCCTCTATGTGCGGCACAACGTCAATATTTGCCTCTCTGATTACGGTTAGTCGTATTGCGATGATTTGGATAGTGTAAGGGTTAAAGCGTCCGGTACGTCTGTTGCAGTTGCGGGGTTTAAATGCAAAGATATTCTCTATTTCAACGTTCATTTTGTGAGTGATGCGTGGGTTTTTGTGTATTCACATGTGCCGTGTGTGTGTGTGGGTTGATGTGTTGTGTGTGTGTGTGTGTTGATGTTATTTCTAAAAATTAAATATTTAAACAAGAATTTATAGAAACTATATGAGCTATATTGATTATGTTATTGAATTTATAATTTTCACCCAACAGCTCGTCGTGCTGCTGCTGTTCTCAATATTGACTCACAAACTCAGAATGGAGAATAATTAAAAAATTTTTAACACGCACACCACACACACACACACACACAAACACACACACACATACACACACACACACAAAAAACACACACAAACACTCTACTATAACTTAATGTTTATAAAAATAAACTTAGGTAAAAAATAAACTCGTTACAACATAGTTTTTATTTAATTCTAAACATGCCTCAACTAAGCAAATGCACCTACATAGATTTATCTTTTAAAATATTAAACACACATCCTCATCATCATCGTCGCCATTCTCATCATCATCATCATCATTGGAAAACCTAACACTAATCTCAACAAAAATATTTATTGTGAGAGGGCTTAGCCCTGACCTGGTTGGCTTTGGGGCTCTGCCTTTTTGAAAACGTTTAATGCTTATGATGATGCTGGTTGCTTCGATGGTGGCGACATATCTTATATGCCATGATGGTGATTGTGATGACAAACAGCTGTTCAATTATGACGACGATGGTTATAATTATGATAATAATGATAAAAATGATAATGATAATAATAATAATAATATAAATCATGGCGTTGATGATGATGATAGCGTTGATGAATATGACGACTGCCACGATATAACCAATTGGAGATAGCTGCAATGATGATAATTGTGATGAATGTCCGTGACGATAATGATACTAACTGACTATGATAATGATACTGACGACAATGATGATAATGATACTAAATAAATTTAATGACAAGTTGTCAAAGCAAGCCATCTTACGCGTGGAAATCGCTGAGCCAACTGTTTCCCAACAATTCCATAGTAACCCTGAGCAAATATAACTACGTACACATATTTGTTTACACACACTCACACACTTACTCACACACATACACACCCACCCACTCACACACACGCACACACACACACACACACACACACACACAAACGTACACACACACACATACACACACGCGCGCAAAAATGATGTTGCCAATACAACTTGATTTCTTACTATGGTAATGCTTGGTCACATACATACACACATACACACAAACTAATACATAGCAACACACACATACACACAAACATACGTTCCCCCAAAGGTTTCTGTTTTATCATTTGGGCTATATTCAACAAATTTGGCAACCTTAAATCATTTCCAACATACCAAACTAAAATTTTTACGTACGCTTAATTATAAGCATAAGAAACTATTATTAATTAATTAATTAATTAATTAATTCTTTAAAATTAAAATACTAACAATATCATTTAGTTGGGTCACTAAAAATATGAAAAAACAGCATAAAACATGATGCGATATAGAGTATTGATTAAATATACTCATAACATTAAAAGATATATAGAAAAACCTAGTACGGATCTATGTATATATAAGTCCGAGTATATATGTCTCTCTCTCTCTCTTTCTCACTCTCTCTCTCTTACTATATATATATATGTTATATATACTATACAATATATGTTCATATATTAGATACATGGCTCTATTTTGATGACATTTTGTTGAAAAATTTTGAATCGGGCGTTTCAGATCTGAATTATTAAACTAAAGGTTAGTATATAATTTATTATTATTGTTATTATTAATCTTTATTATTATCACTACTATTTTTATTTTTTATTATTTTTGTTGTTTGTATATTTCATTTGATGAGTAAATTCGTTTTCTTGATAGAGAGAGAGAGAGAGAGAGAGAGAGAGAGAGAGAGAGAAAGAAGGAGAAAAGTGAACATTTTATTTTGCGTCGGTTATTTCAAAATTTTCACGTCTGTCAGTTCGTAACGCGCGTATATAGTGCAATATCAGGCTATTAATTTTTTCTATTATTCTTTATAACATCTATTTAAATGTTTTGGTTACAATTTGTTTACTAAAACTTTCAAATATAAATAAGTATCGATACAAATATCGATTGACGAAAACCGTTTAAAAACAGTAGTGGTTGTTATAGTGATAGTAGCAGCGATAAAACTAGCAGTAGTAGTAGAAGCAGCAGCAGTAGCAGTAGTAGTATTATTAATAGTAATAGCGAAATATACGTACATACATTAGCTTGGGTTAATTTCAAATACAACGTATTAATAGAACTAGAAATCAATAGAACTGTGACTCAGAAAATAAATTGCGGACCGAGTCGAGGTAACATTAAACATTTGTCGGATCTCTCCCTTTTTTCTCAGTGGACTGGATAGATTTTCAATTTATTTTTTTGTATAACTTCAACTAGTTAATTGGTTAGTTAATTAGTACGTTTTGATGTTTTGACAAAATTTTATGAGTAAAACTGAATGGCGAACATATTTTTTTCAGTCTCACATGCCTAAGTTGCGTTTTTAAAGCATTCATTTAATGAAAATTTTTTTATAATATTCAAAGTTGAAAATAGATCAATCAAATCGTTGATAATAAAATGGCGGTCCTATCTGGGAATGAGTTTATGAAAAATTTTATTGGCCAAACAGATTATATTGACGCTTGGCTTGAGAACAACGAATGAATGGACAACTGAACGAACAAATTAACGAACAAACAAACGGATGAACAAGCAAACAAACGAACAATACTGAATATTTGTTTGAGAATTTTTAAGCAGTTCATCTAGTGCAAATTTCGTTAATGTTTGCTTAGGAAGACTCGTAAGATGACGATTCTTTTTAACATGAAAGCAAATCAGAAAATAATTAAAGTATTATTTAGGGAGAGGTTCTTTTAAACTGTCTTTAAGTTAACGAAAAAATAATTATAATTGTATGTTATACAATCTAATAATTTATATAACGCCTAACAAACACACACACCACACACACACACACACACACACACACACACACGCACACTTACAAAACAGATACATACAACGTACAACATATACAAACATGTATACGTCGAAGATACAAACACGTGTACATACAATTATCGCAAATACAAACACGCACACATTTAAATACTTACAAACAAACAAACATACAAAACAGTGACGTCATAAGTACCGCAACTCTAATAGAGGAAAATGTCTGGAGTGGTCAAGTGTCTTCAAGTTTTTGTCTCCTTGCTCTGCATTATTCAGCTGGTAAATTTGCTGACATTATAACATTAATAATAATTTATTTATAATAACAATAATATTGTCATTATTATTATTGTTATTATTATTAAATTGAATATTATTTGTTTGTTATTATTACTGTTCACGTCATATCAAATTTACATTTGCTCGACAACGTTCGCTAGTATAAAAGTCATTTCTTCTTATTACCTCTTCCGTATAGTCACCGTCGTAGGTATTCATTTTTTTTAGGGTTATTCGCCTCTATATTTTTCAGACGGTGCAGTGGTAAAGTGTCCGTCATCTGTGTTACACTGACAAGGTTTGAATGCAAGAAGATCCAAGCATGTATATTATAAGTCTGCACGCAAAAAGCTGTATGCATGCGGAAAAATTGATTTAAAGCACACCTGACAATAAAAAGAAGGTGCTATATAAATGACGCGTAATTATTATTATTAATATTATTTCATTATTATATTATTTTTATTATATAATTATTATTAATGTTATTTCATTATTATATTATTTTTATTATATTATTATCATTATTATATTATGCGTATTGATATTAATTGCTACCATTACTTGTTAAGGGTCAGTATCATTCTATCAATACTGCTATGGATGTTGTCGTGTGATGGTGTGTATGTGTTTATGTGTACGTGTGTAGTGTGCATGTGTTGCGTGTATATATGCTCAATCAATATGTGTGTATATATTAACACATAAATAAATATATATATATATATATATATATATATATATATATATATATATATATATATATATATATATATATATATATATATATATATATATATATATATGTGTGTGTGTGTGTGTGTGTGTGTGTGTGTGTGTGTTTCATTGCATATTTGGCGTTCCATTCTAATGACGTCATCAACAGTGATGTGCTTGCGTTGTTATTTGCTGAATCTTTTTTACAACAAACAGCACCACGTCTTGGTGTCGCCGTCGTCATTTGCAAGACTATGAATGTGCACTGTATAAATACAAATAGTTAACAGTCTCCTCCTTGGTGTCACTACCATCACTGACGTCATAAACATCATCACCATCATCACTGACGTCATAAACATCATCACCATCATTACTGACGTCACGAACATCATCGTCGTCGTCGTTTTCGTCATTTCATTCAAATTTTTGTAATCAACGACTTCATATGCATCGTTTGGTAAACAGTTTTAAAAGCTTTTGAAGTGTCTAATTTGTTTACCAATGCTACTATAACTATTGCTTTTTTGCTACTCCTACTGTTTATGAGGCTACTAATGCTACCACTGCTGCTACTACTTCAACTGCTTTTGATACAACTTTTAGTGCTGCCGATTCATATCCTAACAAATTAGTAATTCTTATCGAGTTTACGTATTTTACTATTTTTAAATAATTCCAATTGCTATTCAACAGTTTAGACAGTGAGGTAGCTTAGTGGGTAAAGCACTTGACTACTGGTGTTGCAGTAGCGGGGTACGAGCGCAAAAAAATCCCCATCACTCACATGTGTGCGTGGCTGTATACTGTATTGTTAATTAGGAGAATTTTCAGAAAAATTAATAGTAGTTAAAATATACACTAATATGCCATCATAGTTTTGTCTTATGAGTTAATAGTGCTGCTGAAAATTTTTCAAGAAGTTCTGGAAAAGAAAAAGTGTCTTTTTTAAATGATATTAAAAAAATTTTTGAAGTATAATTCCAGTTAAATCTTCAAAAGAAACTCAGGTAAGACGAGTGCGTACATTCACACACACATACCATCACATACACACACACAACACACACACACACTTCCACTCACATACACAGATACATCACACCTACACACACACCTACACACACATACATAGACAGGTAGCATGTAGGTATGGATTTTTGCGTTTACTGCTGTATACAAAATTTTTATTTAAACGCCCACACACATACCACACACACACACACACACACACACACACACACACACACACACACACACACACACACACACACGTTGACATCATCGTTATCTATTTTATCATGTTAGTAACTTATCAATAAACATCTTTAAATAAAAATAGTCACATACATCATAATCGTCATAATCAACGCCACTATACTCATCATCATCATTTTCATCATTATCTTCAACTTCGCATTCATCATCATCATCGTCGTCGTCGTCACCAGCATCATCATTATCATTTTCCTCATCACCATGTTCATCTTATCTTCTTCATCTTAATCGTCGTCATCACCACCATCATTATCATTTTCTTCACCACTGTTTTTATCATCGTCATCATTACCATCCCTATAACCACCACCACCACCACCACCACTACCATCCTCCTCAGGCCCTAGGTATCGCATTTCTGGTTTTGGGTGGGATTAGTTTCGGTAAATCCGGTGGCAATACGGAAACGAGGTCATCCGCCATCTTCTTGTTGGTGGTCGGTAGCATCATCGTCCTTGTGGCCCTTTTCGGTCTTTTTGGCGCCATTTCTAAAAATAGATGTCTCCTTATTATCGTTAGATCATTTTTTATTCTTTTTAATTGTTTAGTGACGTTGTTGTTGCTATATTTCAATTTCTACCTATCATCTATTCATTTTACTATTTGTTCGTCTACTTTCACATCCATCTATCCATCCCTTTATTCATTAATTAATCCATCCAATCATTAATTTATTTATCCATCTATTCATTTATCTATTCATCCATTCATCCATCTATCCATCAATCCATCCATCTATCCATCAATCCATCCATCTATCCATCCATCTATCCAGTTCTGCGTCTTCACAGCTCTCACCCTGGTTCTCAGCATCATCTGCCTCATTGTTGGATTTGCTCTGCCCGGACCCGTGAGCTATTTTTAGACCAAATCATCACATATTTATTGATTATGATAATTATCATTGAAGTAATTAACATAATTATTAAATAAGCTGATTATTTATGTTAACGCTTGTTAATAATAATTGATCTATCCATCCGTTTATCCATTAATCTATCCATCTATCTAGTCATCCATTTATCAATCATCCATTCTTTTATCCATTTATTCATTCATTCATTTATTTTTTCAAGCATTCATCTTTTCATGATATACATACATTTGTTTTTTTTATTATAGCAAATTAACGGAAAATTATTTTTAAAGGCAACTGATCAAGTGAGTAAAAAATTCAACGAGTCCATGTTCAATTATAAGACGGACTCTGCTAGTACCCTCTACATCAATGCCATGCAGAATGGCGTTAGTAATAAAAATACATAATAATAATAATAATAATAATTATTACAATTTTAATTTTAATTATGATTAATTAAAATGTCAACTCTAACCTAACTCTAACAGAAGCCCCAAAGTAGTAAAAGTTGCAGTTGTAGTATTAGTAGTAGTAGTAGCAGTAGTAGTAGTAGTTGCAGTAATGGAAGTAGAAGTATCAGTAGTAGTAGTAGTAGCAGCAACAGTAGTAGTATTTGTAATAGTGGTTGTAAATAATTTTAGAGTACAAATTAACGCAGAAAAGTAAATTCGCCAAAGTAAGATACGAAAAGATAAAAATGAATTCTTGAAAACAGTTCGAGTGCTGTGGCTACAACGACTTCAACGATTGGAGGAAGGTTCCTTCGTTTGCTCCAACCGAGCTACCGACGAGCTGCTGCAAGAATTCAACCGGAACCACGAAGTATTGTGACGTCAACCTGAATAAAGATCTGGTGTATCAGAAGGTGAGATATGATGGGGATGATTGTGACGATGATGATTGTGATGGTGATGATGACTATGATGATGATGATGTTAATAGAAAATTACTCGCATATTCATAGGTGTAGTTACTCAAAAGAGGCATTTTTGTATACGCACAAGTACGCTGAGCAAACTGTATTACAGAGAGAATGACATTGATTGTGTGTGTGTGTGTCTGTTTGTTTGTGTATCTATGTGTGTGTTTGTGTATGTGTGTGTATGTGTGAATGTGTGTGTATGTGTGTGTGTGTACGGTGTTGGGTGTGGTGTGTAGTAAATCTGTAAATATTTTTAGCGTCAAGTGCATGTAAACTGTGTGTATTTATACAAAAACACAATACAGAAAACAGCTGGTTTAGGTTGTATTCACACCGCTGTATGTATTGTATATATATATATATATATATATATATATATATATATATATATATATATATATATATATATATGTATATGTGGGTATGTGTATATGTGCGTGTGTGTGTTTGTATCTGTATGTATGTATTTTGTATGTGTTTACACATATGTGTAAGTGTTTTAAACATTGTTTGATAAAAATTAATAAATTTATCAAACTCAACATAAAACTTTAATTATTTAACCAACCAGCCAACCAATGAACAAAACTTTCAACCAATCAATCAACCAGCCAACCAACCAACCAACCAAACATACAACTATCCAACTAACCAACCAACCAATCAACCAATGAACCAGACGTACAACCACCTAACCAATCAAACAATCAAACAATCAATCAAACAATCAACCAACCAACCAGGGATGCAAAACGTTGATCGAAATAAATTTGAAATCAATTCTACACGGTTTCGGTATCATCTCAACCATTACCGCCGTTGCTCTGGTCGGTTTTACACTACTACTTTCACCACCACCACCACCACTACTACTACTACTACTACTACTACTACTACTACTACTACTACTATTACTACTACTACAACTACTACTACTACTACTACTGCTGCTGCTGCTGTTTCTGCTGCCGCTACTTCTACTACAATACTCGTAACACAACAATACAATGATTAAATAATAAAAAATATTGATTGATTAATAAAATATAAACAAATAATAAATTAATAAATTGATTAATAATCAAATAAAATTAAATTTAAAATTATTCTCTCGCCAACAGCTCATCACATTAATCCTGGCTTCTGTACTGACGGACAAAATCCGAGGCGAGCAATAGTTATCGGTATAATCGGCTCGGGTGTCGGTTATATTCGAACGATTAGTCGGCTATATCGAATAACTAATGGGTTGATTGACTGATAGATTGATCGGTTTTATTGATTAGTTAATTGATTAGTTGACTGATTAATTAATTACATTTAATCAATTGAATGATTGATTGAAGAATAAGTTGATAGTTGAATTAGACTGATTGATGGCGGATTGACTGATCGGTTGGTTGATTGACTGACTGACTGACTGACTGACTGGTTGACTGATTGATTAAATGATTGATTGATTGATATATTTTTGAAAAATAACATATTAGATGGAAATTTTTATTTATATGCAGCTGTTTAGCAGCATTTTTTTTTAATATTTGTGATCAACAAACTACCGGTAAAAAAATTTTCTATATCATTCTCCAGCAACATTTCAACTTTATATACGTTAATTTTAAAATTATTTAGTAGCTGTTAATAATGATGACGATAATGACGATGATTATGAGCATGTTTATAACGGTTATGATCGTGGTTCATTTTTAGAGATTTAAATAGATGTTTTGAACTTTTTTTCTTCTTCTTATTTTTTATCAAAACAATATGAAATAAGTTGGTTGTATGTGAGGAGAGAAAGAGAGAGAGAAAGAGAGAAAAAGATAGAGAGAAAAAGAGAGAGAAAAAGAGAGAGAAAAAGAGAGAGAGAGAGAGAGAGAGAGAGATGAAGAAATAGCTCGAAAGAAAAACAATAGAAAAAAATTAGAGAAAAATAAAAGAATTAAATAGAGATAGAGAGAAAGAGAGAAAGAGAAAGAAGGAGTGTAACTACGCCTGACCTGAAAAAACGATTTGACAACAAATTATTTGTTAGTATTTGGACGAATAACTTTATCATATGCACACATATACAATCCCTTTATCCTGTGTGTGTGTGAGTGTGTGTGAGTGTGTGAGTGTGTGAGTGTATGTTGTGTGAGAGTGTGTGTGAGTGTGTGAGTGTGTAAGTGTGTGTGCGTGTGTGTGAGTGTGTGTGTGTGTGTGTGTGTGTGTGTGCAGAACATATTTTTTTAAATTGAGCTTCAACGCCAATATTTTGCATCATTTGATTCATGTTTGGTTCATCGTCGGGGTTGATGTACTTTATTAGAAAATAAATTTTTAAAAAATCTTTTCTGAATGTTTTAATTCAGAAAAAAAAATAAAATAGAATCGATCTATTGAATAGAATATTAATAAGAAAGGATATTAATTTAACATTAAAAGCAATCAAAAACTAGAGAACAATAGTGCTGAATTGAAACTATCTAGGTAACTTTTATATTTATATTTCCAATTTGTATTTTGGTAATTTTTCTTATTTTTTTGCTTATTTTTAATCTTTCTTTGTTTACATAAGAAGACTGTTTACAAATTGAGATTGTTTATAGTTTAAGTTTCAATAATAGTCTTCATATAGAAATTTTTTTCAAATGACCAACCGGCCATAGCCTATACTTAAAATGACGTCCTTAGTCCATGTTATGATTGAAATATCGAAGTAGAAAAATTATTAAGACGAAATAAATAAAAGTAATAACAATAATAAATAATAATAATAATAGTATAAAAGTATTAGAAATAGTTGTAGTGGTATTAGTATTTACAACAAGTAGTAGCAGTAGTAGTAAAATATTGTGGTAGTAGTAGCAACGGCAACAGCAGCAGTAGTAGTAGTTGTTGTAGTAGTTGGTAGTAGTTAGTAGTTATAGTTTTGGTAGTAGTAGTAGTAGCTGTTAAAAGTGCAAAAATGAAGAAAGTGGCCGCAAAGAAATTTAATGTACGTTATGTTTTATTTCAATTGAAAAATATAGATAGAAATTAATTTATTCATTCATTCATTCATTCATTCATTCATTCATTCATTCATTCATTCATTCATTCATTCATTCATTCATTCATTCATTCATTCATTCATTCATTCATTCATTCATTCATTCATTCATTCATTTATTCATTCATTCATTCATTCATTCATTCATTCATTCATTCATTCATTCACTCACTCACTCACTCACTCACTCATTCATTCATTCATTCATTCATTCATTCATTCACTCACTCACTCACTCGCTCATTCATTCATTCATTCATTCATTCATTCCTTTTATTTTTGCTAAGATGTGGAAACATCAGACAAAAAAAAGCCGGACAGCTATTGCAGTTGTCTCCATTTTACATTTTGTAAGGATTAATTATGATGACGACGACGATGACAACGACGACAATGATGATGACGATGATGTGATGATGATGACGATGATGGAGATGATAATATACATACAAGACAAAAACGAAATTAATAATAAACATAAATAATAAAATCCCCAAGTAACATTTTAAATTTTCGCTCCTCCAGGTAGAGGGTGTTGTATTACTGATCACTGCCTCGGTTGTAAGATGGCACTACCTCCCCATTCAAATCATGGACGAGACCGCATCGGCTATTATGACATTTTTTTCCGGATGTGTGGTGACCGTTGGGTCGTTTGTGGGGCTCTGCGGGGCTTACCACAGAAGTAATACCCTCATGAAAATGGTATGGCGCTTGATTTTTATTTACTGTTTTGTCACCAGCATCATTATCTATTTATATCATCATCGTACTTATCATTATCGTCTTCTACATAAGCATTTACATTCCTCATTAACTTTATCATCATCAACATCATCATCATCGTCGTCTTCGTCGTCGTCATCATCATTACGGGTTCTAACCTAATTTTACTTTAAAATTTATCGTAGACGTAAAAATTTTGGAAAAAATGTTTAAAAAATTTTTCAGTTCTTTGTGACCAGCTTGTTTGGTTTTGTGTTCGAGTTGACTGCTGGCCTTCATGCTATTGCACTGAAGGAAAGGGTATTTTTAGATGGATGGATAGTTAGATGGATGAACGAATGAATGAATAAATGAATGAATGGATGGATGAGTGAATAAATGAATAAATGGATGAATGGATGAATGACTGAATGAAAGAATGGCTTGATGGATGGATGAATGAATGAACGAACGAATGAATATATGGATGATTGAATGGATGGATGGATATATTAGTGAATGAAAGGATATTTTAATGAATGATTGAATGACTGAATGACTGACTGAATGAATAAATGAACGAAGAAATGAAATCTTGGGTGAATAAAAGAATGATAAAAGAACGATTAAATCAAAAAACAAATTAAAAGATAAATAAATGGAGAAATAAAAAGATGGGTCAAAGTACATGAACGAATGAAGGAATGAACGCACAAACAAACGAACGAATGAATGAATGAATTCGCAATCCAATAATGCCTGCAAACATCCAACACAAACTTCCATCTCAACAAAAAAAATGTCTACAAATATTTTTTGTACGCAATTTTTTTTCCTTTCTGTTGTGCAGACGAAATTAGCCAACAAGCAAGAGTTAATGAAGTTCTTTAACGGTGCTCACAATCTCACTCCCCTGATAAACGTTCAAAATTACGTTAGTGAGCGAGACAAATAAATAAATACACAAATGTAAAATAAACACAACGCAAAATAAACAAATGTAGCCATACAACATTCAACTAATCACATAAACAAAAGACAGACAAACAAGAAAAATGAACAGCGAAAAAACCATACAGACATACATAGAACATGCAAAACTACACATACATGCAAAACAAACAAGCAAGCAAAACTACACAAACATGCAAAACATACAAACAAACATGACCCAATAAACAAACAAACAAACAAACAAAGATAGTTTCAATGTTGCGGGGTGGAGAGCTACAAAGACTGGATGCTAACAGAGAGCTACAGGAGTGGCTTGGAACTGCCCGTCAGCTGCTGTCCACAGGGATTCACTGCTTGCATCGTTGTTCAAAATCGTTACTATCAAACTGTACGCATCTGTGTCTGTCTGTCTGTCTGTCTGTCCGTCTGAGTTTATGTAAAGTCGGTCTGAGTTAGGGTAAAGTCTGTCAGAGTTTGTGTGTCTGTTCGTGTTTGTATGTCTATGTTTGCAATATATGTACTGAATTTTACCATTTTGACATTATTATTCTTTTAATTTTCGTCACTAAACGAAGCTTATTTTGTTTCGTTTCGACTCAACGGTTGGATTTTTATTTACGAGCAGGGTTGTTTGGAGCCACTTTCTGAAAACAGTCAGTCCAACATGAAGAACTTGGGAATTGTTAATCTCGTCTGCGCTTTCCTTCACGTCGGTCATTTCACATTTATGATTTTTGGTTTCAAAATAATAAGTACCTGCAGTAGTAGTAGTAGTAGTAGTAGTAGTAGTAGTAGTAGTAGTAGTAGTAGTAGTAGTAGTAGTAGTAGTAGTAGTAGTAGTAGTAGTAATAGTAGTAGTAGTAGCAGCAGTAGAAGTAGTAATAGTAGTAGTAGTAGTAGTAGTAGTCGTGATAGTAGTAGTAATAACAACAGCAGTAGCATTGATAGTAACTAAACCTTTATATACAAATGTATACACATAATCCAACACACACATACTTACACACACACACCCGCGTGCAAACAACACAAACATTCAGAATATAATATAACAATAACGAATAAAGTTAAAGTATAAAACTCAAAAGATTAATATATACAAAGTTATACAAATTTTATCCAACTCCAGGCTTTCCTCTTCATACCAAAAATTTACTTCGTTATTCAAAACAAAGTCCAGGATGAGTTTCGCGTGTCTGTCGAGACGAAGAAAACCGACGAAACCTTATTGGCTGAAACCGCAGATAGAAAAGAATAAAACTAATTAAATGATTAATTAATCAACTAATTAATTATTATAAATTAATTGATTTATCCAGTGTTATATATGTATATATATACAATTTTATTATTATTTGATTTGATAGGGTTCAACTGTTTTAGGAATAAATTTTATTTTTCCAAAAAAATTTATTATCCAATTTGGCGTCTGTGAAGTTTATTTCAATTCAACGGTGTTTGTAAACAAGAATCTAAAACAATTTTTTCAGCCATTAATTTATAATTATTATAAAACAGTTTTTATTATTATAAGTTATATATTTAACATATTAATATAGAATTAATTAATAATAAGGCTAATTTATTAATTATTTAAATGAGTTTTTCACGTATATTCAAAATATTTTTTGAAAATGCCATTGCAAGATTCAAGTATATATTACGATTGAAATCATGATGTAATGATACCGGTATCAGTAGTAGTTGCAGTAATGGTGGAAGTTGGTAGTAGTAGAATTAGCAGTAGTTGCAGTAGTGGTAGTTGGTAGTAGTAGCAGCAGAAGTAGTCCACATCTTCTGATAAGAGCGTTATTTTATAAAGCGAATCTCCAAATAAATTAATCAATTATTATATCTTCTTATTACTTGCTTACTCAATTAACTAGTTTATTTATTTATGACTGATGGGTTTATTCATTTCATTTTTATTTTGTGAGTCCCACTAAAAACGTCATCAATAATTTTCCATTGTAGAGATTTGACGACTAGAACGTATCGTCGTTACGTTAAATGCTTTCCATTTGCTACGAAGGTTTGACGTTAATTGATCACCAGATTTCTCATTTGTTTACAAACCAAATGTTGAATTGTTACCTAATGATTTATATTAAAATATACCTTTTTCATTCAAATGATTCAAAAAAATTTTAGGCTACAGGGATTTTCATGCTAGTGTATGGGAGTACAATCCTTGTTATGGCGGATTTTCTACCGCCGTCAAATGTTTCAGTAGCTTCGTATATTTTAGTCGTCATAAGTTCTGGCTCGTTATTGTTGACGAGTGTTTCTTCTTATCACAGGATTACCCGTTCGAAAAAGTTCTTCTCTGTCTTTGTTGTCAGTTTTTTAATAATTTTTAATTTCGTTTCGTTTAAATTCCTGTGAATTGGGGGTTGTTTGTAGAATAAAAAAGTATTTAACTATTTTGTTTGATAATAAATGAATGAATTTTATTCGATAATTTGTGTATTAGGAATTATTTTAATAAATGATTCACATTTATTTATTATTTATTTTAAACTTCAAATTTGTTTCAAGTTTTATGCATCATTAGCGTTGTCGTTAACTCAGACAACTATAACAACAGCTTACATTCGTCACGAAAGATATCAGGTACACACACACACACACACACACACACACACACACAAACACAAATTGTTATTTATTTCTTGTTATTTGAAATTTTGGTTTCTTTTGGAATCCTTTTCCATGTGTTTTCATGAAATAAACTTGTTTAAACAAAAAAAAAAAAAATCTCCCAATTTGAACAAATTAACGCTCCTTAATTTAATTAAATTAAAAATGTTTAGAATAAATATACCAGAATAAAACTATCCTCAATATATATTTGTTAATGTGTGTGTGAGAGAGAGAGAGAGAGAGAGTGTGTGTGTGTGTGTGTGAGTGTGTGTGTGTGTTTGTGTGAATTTTATTTTTCATCGCAGCCAACGGACTATGTGGCGATGAAGTTATGGCAGTCACTTCTGAGTGATGACGGACATTATATCGAGTACATTCAGAAAGAGGTGGTCAACTTACGCCAACATAATAATAACAATAATAATAATAATAATAATAATAATAATAATAATAATAATAATAATAATAATAATAATAATAATGATAATGATGATACAAAAACTGCAGTACTCGTGTTGCGGTGTAGAAGAGTACACCGACTGGTACTTCATTGAAAAGTACAACAGGAGTGCGAACCTCCTACCGACGTCTTGCTGTTCCATGAAAGTGGAAATGGAATGTAAAACATCAGATAATTTGTATTATAAATCGGTTAGAAATGTTGTTTTATCGTTGTTGCTGTTGATGTTGTTGTTGATGTTGTTGTTGAGGTAGTAGTTTTAGTAGTTGTAGTTGATGTTATTATTGTTGTTGAAGTAGCAGAGTCTCAGTTGCTATTGCATGTAATGTGATGTTTTTTAGTTTCTTGGTTTTTTCGTGCAGTTTATATATGTAATGTCATGTTGATGTTGTTGCTGTTGTTAGTGTTATAATTGTATTGTTGTAGTTGTTGAAGTTACTTAATGTTTTTTTATTGTCATGTTGTTGTTAATGTCATCATAGTAACGTTGTTGTTGTGATGTTGCAGTAGCTGTCGTGACTTCATCCACTCTCTCTACTGCAGCAGAAACTATGCTACTTTTAATCCTCTAATCCTCCTGACTCATCTTATCTTTTACTCTTCATTCTTTTTCTCGTTCTTCATTCTTTCTTATCGATCTCCCTTTTTATTTCTTTTTTTTCAAACTTTTTCTCTGTTTCTATCTGTTTGTATATCTATCTCTCTCTCTCCTCTCTCTCTTTTTCTCTCTCTTCTCTCTTTCTCTATCCCTCTCTCTCTTTTAACGCTTCGAAATCGTTTTTTATGAGGGGTCCGGAAAAGTTTATCCGCTTTCAAAAATACGATGATGAATATGGTGATGATGACGATGATGATGATGATGACGATGATGAATATGAAGATGATGATGATGAGGAGGATGAGGATGATGGTGATGGTGATGCTACTGCTGATGCTGATAATGATGTTGATGACGATTACGACGATGATGATGATGATAACCATGATGATGCCAAGCGTGATGATGATACTCACCATCAGAAGAGTTATAATTATTCTTATAACCATAATTACATTTGTCAACGTCATAATTATGTGTTCTCATCATATTTCTGCCAGAATTGTGGTACGATATACAAGTCAGTGACGAATGATATTTTGGATGTTATGTTATATTTCTACTATGTTCATTCTTTACTCATGGTTTGTGTTGGTTAGGAGATTAAGTGAATGGTTGGTTTGCTGGCTGGTTGGTTGGTTGGCTAGATGGCTGGTTGGTTGGCTGATTGATTGATTAATTAATTCCAATGATTTTCTTCAGATTACAATTGTTTTTGGCATGTACAGAGCCTATTGCAAATCACTAAATTCCGAAGTTTAAACTTTTAAAATTTATGATATAAGTGACGGAAAGATATCATTTAATATTTTAACATCATGTTTTATGATGTGACCATATATTCATATATTAATTAATTCATTAACTCATTCATTTATTCATTCATTCAGTTAGTCATTTAATCATCCATAAATTCATTCAAACATTATTAATTTTGATATAGTATTTGAATGCATTTGAACGCTGAAATGGATTTTCAGAATTTCTAACTTTTGAACTTTTATGTTTATTTATGACTTAGTTAAAGGTGGCCTCTCCACAAGTTTATTTTAAACTTATTTGGTCCTCTATAATATAAAATAAATAAATAGAATAAATAAATATATATATATATATATATATATATATATATATATATATATATTCTGTTAATATATTTTATCAATTTAAACGCTTTTTCAATTTTAATGTATATATCACACGAGAAAAAGCCTGAAATATAATAACAATAATGATGTAACTGACGATACAACAATGGCAAACAACAACAATTACAGTAACAAAGATGACCATAACAATGATGACAATAACAAGGATGGCAGTAAATGATAGTAAATGACATCAACGATTTTACTCATTCCAAAGAATAGAATAATTTCCAATATTGTTTCTGTTTTGACGTTTCCATTAGAAACCCTGATACACGCACGTACACACACACGCACACACACACACGTACGCACACAAACAGACAAGCACACGCACGTTTACATGATACATATATCCAAAGATAGGATAGATATTTATACATGTCTTGCTATCGTTTGTTGGCTTAAAGGAAGTTTCTAGTCATTCAAGGCACGACAAAAATGTGCTGGAACAAAAATTTAATTCAGTGTTATTAGTGCAGTTGGACTGACTGACTGACTGACTGACTGACTGACTTTATTCATTCATTCATTCGTTCGTTCGTTCGTTCGTTCATTCATTCATTCATTTGTTTGTTTGTTCAATCGTTCATATGTTCATTCATTCGTTTATTCATTGCTTTTGTTTGTGTTAGTTTGCTTGTAGTTGTGTATTTTTTAATCGTGTTTTAGCGTTCATAATTTAAATGGATGTTTGTTTGTTAGGGAGAGTTCACGCTGAGAATGAATGCTCCAACAAAACATCTTATGTACGTGCAGTTGAAACATATACGACAAACAAAATCAATCAACTACCTACTAACTTCTTCTTTCTCAACCTTTTTTCTATTTCTCTCTCTCTCTCTCTCTCTCTCTTTTCACTCACACACACACACACACACACACACACACACACACACACACACATACATAAACATTCGTATAAAAAATATTCTTACATAATAAATTATTCATCATCATTGTGAGCTTACAAAACAGAAAACTCAGGTGTAAACTTAAAAAAAAACTTCGACACATTACGTAACCGGCTTATGTTTTCTTTTGTGCCGTCTTTTAAAGAAACCTTCCAAAAAACACGTCAGAAAATGTTTACTACCATAAAAAAAACAACAGCGATGGTGAAGACAGTATGGGATGTCTCTCACCACAGCAAACAGTGGCTCGTTGTGCTGGTTCGAACTCTAACAAAATCCTCTCTGTTATTATGATCAAGTAAACGTATGATACGTTCCGAAAGATATACACACACACACGCACACAAACACACATACACTTACATACATACACACGCATACACTCATACACACACGCTTACACACATAGACACATGCATACATACATACATACACGCATCATTCCTACATCAAATGCAAAAGTTATTTAGGCATAAACAGACCGCAAGCATTATGGGTGTTGATTAGACAGTGATACATTTGCATACAAATAGAAATATACGTGGATGTATATATACAAAAAAAACATTATAAAGTAGTTTTGTATATACAAACATATAAAATTGAAAAAACAACAACAAAACTATCAAGATGTAAACGAACATTGTATGTAAACCATCTCAGAAATGTCAGCAAACCCGAGTCAACGTAATACGGTCCGTGAAAAAATGGCTATGACGTTATGGGAAACTTAATAAATGTAGAGGCAGATAATAATGAATGCTAGCGTATAAAAACGACATAAAGACATACCTGCATACATACATACAAACAAACATACATACATACATGCATACATGCATGCATACATACATACATACATACATACATACATACATAAATACATGCCTGCATACATACATACATACATACATACATACATACATACATACATACATACATGCATACATACATACACACATACATACATACATACTCCCTTACATTAACGAAACTACAACTAGCAGTATAGACAACAATTTCAACAACAAAATTAACCACAACAGCAACAACAACATCAACAACAGCAACAACAACATCAACAACGACACCAACGACAACATCATCATCATCATCAACAACAACATCACCAATAACAACAACATCATCACCAACAGCAACATCATCATCCTCAACAACGACAACAACAACATCACCAACAACAACAACGACAGCATCATCAGCAACAACCTCAACAACAACATCAGCAATAACATCAACAATAACATCAGCAACAACAGCAAAAACACCAAGAAGAAGAACACACAATTCGATCGATAGATATTATAATTGCAGGCTCGAGTCTGCATGGTACCAGTAAACGAATTCAGCTTACGCATACCATCCTCTCCCGCACGTTAATATAAGGTATTATAATGCGTATATACGCAAATATACCCATGCTAAACTAATTATTTGCGTGTGTGTATGTGTACGGGTATATAGTTTGTATTTATACAAATCTATATATGTCAGAATGTATGCATATGAATGTATGTTTATGAATGTGTAGATGAATGTGTGTTTGCATGCATGTATATACATGTATGTATGTGTGTGTATATGTGTGTATGTTTCTATGTATGTCTGTATGTTTGCTTATTTGTTTGTTTGTATGTATGTATGTATGTATCATCAGTGTAATAGAGTTTGTATGTATGTATGTATGTATGTATGTATGTATGTATGTATGTATACCCTATGTATGTATGTATGTATGTATGTATGTATGTATGTATGTATGTATGTATGTATGTATGTATGTATGTATGTATGTATGTATGTATGTATGTATGTATGTATGTATGTATGTATGTATGTATGTATGTATGTATGTATGTATGTATGTATGTATGCATGCATGCATGTATGTCTGTATGCATGTATGTATGTATGTATGTATGTATGTTTTTTTTGTCTGTATGCAATCAGTTTATATTGAAATGCGTAGTAGTACTTGACCAGTGAAAAAGTTTTTTTTATTTTTTTCTGAAAAATCGCAAAAATATTTTTGAAAAATTTGATTTGATTGGGTTATTTTTTAAAATCTTGTTGCTCTTATGATGATAAATAAATTTCAATTTTTACTTTTATGATAAAAATGTAATGTTTTTCACGAAATTATATTTCTACTCATTTTTTATGAAATTTTCTAAATTCATTATCGCTCTAAAATTTTTTAAAATATAAATTTAAGTTTCTGTAAAATTCAACAGTTATTAAACTGCGTCTGCGGATAAATTTTGGTACCAAAATGATGACGATGATGGTGATGATGACGACGACGATGATGATGGTCAAAGGATCTCCGGAATCTAGTTCTCAAGAGGTAATTAAGCTTTTTTTTATTTTAAAAATTGATCTGATAAATAAAAATTATGAATTATCATAATTAATTACGAATAACAGTAAATGATAATGAATAATAATAAATAAATGGCAATAAGACATAATAGTGCTAAATAAATAACAAACCAGAACTATAAATTTTAAAACTAATTCCAAGAAACTTCAAGACCTACCGTATACACCAATGGTGGCGTTCAACTGCAAAAAACCGGCCATGCATATGACCAATGAGGGCTGGGTCAGTGACGATGGAAGTGCTATTGAATGCCCCCACGACCCTAAGAACATTCTAGAATACTGCAAACGTGTTAGTTGTTGATTGCTGGGATTCTATATAATGATGTGGTTCTGGCTTTTGAAAAATTCGTTTTGCAAGTTTGGAGTCATTTGGAGTTTATACAGTATTTATTAATTGAGATTACACTTCATACTATGTACACATTTTGAAATTTAAAATTCACAATTTGTTTCTACAATACTTTATAATTCATTGGCCAAACTGTTTATAAATAAAGTTTTTTCCTATTGCTAAATCGTTTACAGAAATCTTTAACCATTATACCATTTTTAATCATTGCATTTTAAATCACTAAACTTCTAATCATTATAGAATTAATCATTAAATGTTCAATATTCCATCTTATCTGGCTGCTGAGTCATTTCTATGAATTCTCGTCTCTTTATAATGAATTCTTAATTTTGAGTATCAAATAAATTTCGTTTCGTTTCCTATACTTTCGTTTCGTATTGTCTCGATTAGGTGTATCCGGATTTAGACGTACGAAACGTTATGGAGACTACTGAATTGAGCCAGATAACGAACTGGTGTAGAAATAGCAAGAGGAGATGCTATCATCATTCGTATACTGTTAGGCCCTACAAATGTCTGGGTCAGTATTATTTTATTATCATAATTATCATAATTACGATAATAAAATACTATTTGTTATCATTATATTATATAATTATATAATAATTAATTTGTCATTTTAGTATTATTCTAGAAAATGTTGGCTGTTGTTGATAGTGAAAAATAAATAAATGTTCTTAGTACGTTTAACTGGTCTATAATACATTGATACTCTATCATAAATTATTAATTACTCTTCCTCTATCTCTCTCTTTTTCTCTCTCTCTTTTTCTTTTCTCTTTCCCTTTAACAAACAACTCTAACAACCATTGAGAAAATACATATCTTTAAAATAATTTCTAAGTAACCGACACTAATTGTGACGTTGAAAACAATACCAACAATCTCACCGGCTGTGACAAAAAAAAGTTGGACCTTTCACGAGTGATGCCCTCCTGGTTCCTAAGAACTGCATCTTCGACCATGTACATGAGGCTAACCACTGCAGAGGTTTTGACGACTGGAACGCTACTGCCATTGCCGCCTGTGCTCAGCGAGAAGATGGCCACTACAAACTTGAAAGTTTTTCAATGATTCAACCTTGCGGCATTGATAGGTTTACTGGGACGGAGTTTGTGTGCTGTCCGAGAGATGACGATGACGGAGACGGTACGTGGTGTTGTTGTTGTTGTTTTGTTGTTGTTTTGTTGTTGTTTTTTGTTGTTGTTGTTGTTTAAAAGACAAAAACTTATTGCAGACGGGATAATATTTACATTAAATTAGTTTAGTTATTTTTATTAATTAGCTAATTCCCACTCGCCAAAAAAAATATTTAAAAATTAGCGGCCAAATCAAAGAACGATCACTTCAGCACAAGCAACGAAAGCAGCAACGACAGCAGCAGCAGCAGTTCAGCAGTCACGACAACAGCGGCAAGCAGCACCCACCCAACACGTCATGCAGGTCACAGAAAGTCAAAGGTCGGTGATAAATGAACGTGGTGGCATTCGACGAAGCGTTTCAAGATATATGTTCTGTTTGTGTGCGTGCGTGTAGGACTATGGGCGTGAGTAAAACAAACAAACACAAACAAACTTAACAATACAAGCAGATACGTGCATTTTATATCTTCACCTTAAAAATGTTTGCAACGCACACACACACACACACGCACACACACACACAGAGCCAGAAATACTCCAACTGGGTGAAACTCAACCATCCACACAAGAATTACCGTCTTCATCACCCGACCGCTACCCCCACAACTACCACCACTATCTTCACCATTGGCATCAATAATGAAAAGACAAGTACCTCAACCACCACAACCACAACCACATTCGCGCCAGACACCGCTGTTACTAGTACTACAGCCAGCATCGCCGCTACTTTTACTACTACTACTGCTACAGTTGCTGCTTTGAAATTTGGTGCGGTCGGTGCCAGCACTTCAACTTCGGCTACTTCAGCCAAAAATTTATTGATTGGCAACGTGGCCACTCTGGCTGCTGAGTCTGTTACTGATAATGTTAATGCGGCCTCTACCATTGGAGTGAGTAGTGAATGAATAAATGAGTGAGTTAATAAATGAATGAATGAATCAGTGAATGAGAGAATGAGTGAATAAGTGAATGAATAAAATAACGAACGAATGAATGAATGAATGAATTGATTAATTTATTAATTATTAATTACTTAATAAATGTATGAACAAATGTATAAATGAACATATTCAGCAAATAAACTAACAAAAAACGAATGAACTAAAATACAAACAAATAAATGAACGATTGAACGAACAAGTAAATGAACAAATTGATTAATTGCCTTGCAGACTCAACCGGGAAACCACTCCATCATCACCCAGGTTGCTGGGAAAAGGGAGGATGACGACGATGATAGTAATGATAACGATCATTACCATCATCATGGTGTGGATTCAAGTGATGATAATGATAAAAACAATAATAGCGATGATGATGATGACGATGATGATGATGATGATGGAAAGAGGAAAAAATTGTCATCCTCAACGGAAAGGATGAAGATAAAAGAACAGAAAAAAGTTGCACTGGAAAATTATCTCAAATCTCTCAACGATGTTCCTATCAAGGTGATGATGATGATGATAATGATGATGATGATGATAAAGATGATAAAGATGATGATGATGATTTTGAATAGGATGTTGACGACACAGTTTTATTTTTAACTACAAAAGTTAATATTAATTTGGATGATAAGAAAAATATTGATAATAACATAATAATAATAATAATAATAACAATAATAATAATAGTAATAATATAAGAAATGAATCACAATCATACCTGCCATTATCAACAAACATCCAGGTTCCGTACGTCCTGACAACTCTGAAGCGCTACATAAAGAGCGAGCAGAGAGACCGAAACTACGTCATTGAGAGCATCAAAGAGCAAAAGAAGCTGCATCCGGAAATGCCGGCTTCCGGCCTGGATGACAAGATAGATGAAAAGTTGAGGGAGATCGATCAGGCGGTTGATGAGGCACTGGAGATGCTGGAGAAGATTCCGAAGCACGGGAAGAAGATGAGGCAGCACATAGGTTTTCATAATGATGGTGGTGATGATGATTATGATAGTGATGATGGTGGTGATGGTAGTTTTGATGGTGATGATGGTGGTGATGGTGATGATGGTGATAGTGATAGGGTTGATTGTGATGGTGATAATGGTGGTTAAGATGAATTTTAAAAATTTCTTTCAGATGATTTTATCACAAAACTTCCGACTGTGGCACAACCGAATTTTGAAAAATCCATCACTCCATCTCTCTTCTCCTCCTCTTCATTGTTATCATCATCATCAATTTTGACGTCATCTTCATCTTTATCGTCATCACCTTCTGGTTTAGAAAACAAAAGTGAAACCGATATTCACGGACTAGTGACCTCCAGCTGGCAAATGTCAAATGATGGGGGTGCGTTTTTTAGTTTTGTTTTTATTCTAATCTTTATTGTTGTTGTCATTGTTATCATGAATGTCGTCAGCGTCATCATCACTTTTTTATGACGTCATCAATATCATTATCGTCTCAGCAGCATCATCATCACCATGGAAACCGAACTCTTTCAACACTCACTCCAAACAACCTTATCTCACCAAACCTTTATCGTCATCATCATCATCACAAGCCCATCTTGATCACGTGCTCGATGACGTCATGTACAAACACGAACCAGTGGCGGGTCACATGATGAAGAACGAGATGAACGTTGAACAGGTTAGTTAGCTGACGTCGTCGTCGTCACTATTGATGCTTCTCACAAATGTTGGCGTCGTTGAAATTTTGTAGTTTTTTGACTTTAACCTTTGTGATCGTGACAAATTATTTCTAGGAATGTTAGTTGGCGAGATAGCTCAGGCGGTAGAGTTGTCATTCCCTGCGGTAACTCACAGCGCGCTGACCTCGTTCGAATTTCACTTATGTCAAATGGCGAAGTCATCACCTGTTTCGCCATGATGCAACGATCGAGCCGCATGCCAATTAGGCTAATAACACAGCAACTACTGCTGAACAAAATGTTTACTTCAAATTAACAGACACACTTTTCCCCACGCGAAACAAACCCAGCACGGTTTTTACAAAAAATTAAACCAAAAACGAACACACAGCCTCGCTACCGAAGAGTTCAACCAATCGGCAGCGGCGACAGCAATGGCAACATGTACATGAGACACCGCGATGAGAAACTGACAAACCCCATCGGAATCATCCTGACAAGCATCGGACTCGTCCTCATCATCGTCATCGGCATCATCGCCCTTATCAAGAGAGTCAACAGCGTCCCCGTCACTAACGGCTACCTGGATAAACCGCTGAAAAGAGGCGAGGCTTTTAAGAGAACCACTTCGATTGCAGGCGGGAGCACCGCGGTGAAATCCGGTGGAGTTCAGAGTCGCCAGAACTCCGTTAATGGCTACGAGAATCCAACTTACCGTTACTACGAAGCAACAAGAGTTGCCGTCTCGTAAATTTGTTTTGTGGTGAGATGGTGAAGGGTGAAGTTTTTTGTGATGGCAATGGTGATTGGTTGGTGGTGATTGGTTGGTGGTGATTGGTTGGTGGTGATTGGCTGGTGGTGATTGGTTGGTGGTGATTGGTTGGTGGTGATTGGCTGGTGGTGATTGGTTGGCGATGATTGGTTGATGATGATTGGTTGATGATGATTGGTTGATGACGGTGTTGATGATTGTGACAAAAATGTGAATAAATTGGATGTAAGATTAAAATTATATTCCGAAGAGTGAGTCTGACGTCATTCTACATTTGTTAACGCAGTGGTGGGTGATTCACTTTTAATAGTCTACTTTATTTATTTTTCAACTTTTTTCTTAATTTTCAACGCTTCTGTTTTTCAATTTGGCTAAGGTCTATTGCATTTGCTTCACGCTAATTTACTAGTTTACATTTCTATTCGTTAATCATTCATTCGTTTATTCCACCGTTCATTCATTCATTCATTCGTTCGTTCGTTCGTTCGTTCGTTTGTTCGTTAATTCTATCTTTCTTTCATTTATTCATTTATATAATCATCTACTCATTCGTTCATTCATTTAGTCGTTCACACTTTAATTAGATTTAGCACTCCTCTGTTAATTCCTAATGCTGAACAGCTGATGATGGCGATGATGATAACAATAATAATTACGACGACGAAGATGATGATAACGATAACAACTATGACAATGAAGAAGAAGAAGATAATGATGATGGTGATGATGATGATGATGAGGAGGAGGAGGATGGTGATGATGATGATGAGGAGGGAGGAGGATGATGACGATGATGACGATGATGATCTTACCAGATGACGATAATTGTGAACGAAGATGTAAGCCTCGAATACAATTTAATTAAATATTCAATCCTTTCATTGCTTGCAGAGAGATTTTCATTATTAGCTCTATCAATATCTGCGTAAGGTTTAAATGTACATTCATTATTGCAAGAATTTGAAAAAAAAAATATTAGATGGCCATTTTTATTATCATAACTCACTTTTAAACAATTTAAATATGGACAAAATTATATATATATATATATATATATATAGATTCATCTAATTATAGAGTTTTTTTGATTTTTTCTATCAACGTCATGACGTCATCAATATTTCATCTAGATGTTTGTTACTACACGTCATTTCCTTGTTAACGCTTTAATCAACATCATCGTCACAATCATCATTATCGCCATCGTCATCGTCGTCGTCACCATCATGGCCATCATCATCATCATCATTACCGTCATCATCATCGTCATTAGTTTGGAATTATTTTTAAATAATAATAAGAATAATAATAATCAGCATTATCATCACACATCATTTTAATTACGTTGTCAAATTCATTCATGTAGTTTGTTTCCGAGTAAAAACCATAACATATAACACATAATTCATACTTTCTACTTTAGATATAGTTATATATATATATATATATATATATATATAAATATATATATATATATATATATATATATAAGATTTCATAATGTTTATATCTAAATATATGATAAATATATGTGTGTGTACGTGTATGTGTGTGTATGCGTTTTTTAAATCTACTAGTGATTACTATACACCGCATAGTTTGTCTAGAGATGTTTTTGTGTTAAGTGTAGAAAATTTTCTCTTAATAATAATAATAATATCAATAATAAACTTTTATGATTATTAGGGTTCAAATATGTGATTACCAGTGTAATGGTAATCATGATATAATCGTTTATGCGTATATGTAAGAATCTATATTATGTATGTATATATATATATATATATATATATATATATAAAGGGTTTTGTTTTAGTGGAAATAGTGAATGTTGTCAAACATATCTGGAAGGTATGATCTCTGCTTTTGTAAACCGAGCCTATACGCACTGCTCACATGTAGGGAGCAGGGGAGCGGAACCAGATAAAGTCGCTAAACTACTCAACTAATAATGGATATAAAAATTTCACGATCCAGAAAATAATAGAGCGCAAAGAACAAAAAATCATCAACAACAACAATGCAACCAACAATAGTAACAAAAATAACATAGTAATATGTTGTAAGAATCACATATCAACTGCTTTCAAACAAGATGAAAAAAATCATCTAAAGAATCATAGAAATAACGTCCAAGCAACAAACGAAAACAATAGTATTAAACTACGAATATAAAACTCCAACCAAAGAACGTCATCTTTCAGGTTGAAAACAAATGCACTATTATAGGTCAGAATCGATAATGGATCATAGCCATCTAATATATTTGTCCAAATGTAATATGGGTGAGCTTGTGCACCATTATTTTGAATATATTGGCATGACGACGACCAAGCTGTCGAGAAGACTCACGATGCACGTACAAACTGGCGCTGTAGAGAATCACATTGAAAGAGAAGCACAAAACTAAAATTAATAAGCAAATCTTGGACAACAATGTTGAAATCTTACATTACAATAAAAACCATTATAATTTATGACTAGCCGAATCAATACTCATAGAACAAAGACATCCGATAATAAATATTCAACAACGGGAAATTGGAGACCATCCACTAATAAATTTAAAAACAGAAGAATCATCGATGTTGATGTCTAATGATATAATAAATCATAACTAAGAGTTGCACAAAGTTGAAGTTCGTAATAAAAAATTAAATGATCGTTAAATATTCTCATAAAAAAAACAAAGAATTAACATTGTAGAGCATACTTGTGTATTTGGCCAGATACACAACACAACCTATCAATTCAAACACCGAAGATAATATAGGAATACCGAATAAAGCTTTTTTGTTCTTAAATGTTCTATCACGCCTAAAATAAATACAAATTTTAGTTTTGAACTCAAGAAACTTGACAATGATTTACGATCATCTACCGTTAGAAAAATCGAAAAATTAAATAGGAAGCTAACTAAGGTGGAACATGCTGGGATTTTCATCAATAATTGCATTTCTGACAGTCCAACATATATATATATACATATATGCATACATATAGTCATAGTTATATATACATATAATTTATATATACATGTAAACAAATTAATGAATAGCTTTTCAATGTTATTTATTGAATCAAACTTTTTAACACTATGTGAGGTTCTATTTAATTAACTTTTTAATTAATTATTTAAATATCTAAATAGATGATTAGGAGGTCGCTGTCGTTTTGCATGTTTACGTTTAGTCTGCCAGTAAAAATTGTCGTTTAACTCGTTTAATTCTCGCTCTTTGTGTCCTTATGAGCTGTTTAATTTTCAATAAAAGCATAAAAAAGCTCTCATGTGTTTGTGTGTGTGTACGTGTTTGTCCAGTGCATTGTCTACTTGTTCTGAATGATAATACTAAACACTTCTACTAGTTGTAATAATGATAATATTGATAATAATGATGGTGATGGTGGTAATGGTGATGATGATAATGATGGTGGTGGTGATGATAATGATGATGATGATAGTGGTGGTGGTGGTGATGATAGCAGAGAAATAACAATGGCAAAATTTATAAACGGTGAAAGTCAATAAAATATAATTGGAACATAACGGCAATAATAATAATAATAACAACAAAAACAATATAATTAATAATAACAATAATGGTAAATAACAACCACAATAACAACACCAACAACAATAATAATAATAATATCTCTAGCGGAAAACAGAAAAAAAAACACATGGTTGCCATGGACGTCACGCATGGATTACTCTTCCAATTCCGGACGAAAAAACATCGTAAAACGAGATGGGCGGGGCTATAAGAGACGTCAATCATGATGGATCTGTTGTTGCGTTGTTATGAACGCGATCACGTGTTCTCTGTTTGTTTATTCGCGTCACCATTAGCGATGATCGTGTTTGGTACTCCGTAGCGTTGGAAAACTATTGTTTCTCTCTCTCTCTCTCTCTCTCTCTCCTCTCTTTCCCACTCTTTCCATCTCTCTCTCTTTCGATTATATATATATATTATATTTATACATACTACATATATATTATCTATATTATTATTATATGAATACTTACATATTACATGCATTTGCATTATTCATTAAATAAACATTTGCCAGCTACCCATGTTTAAAACAAATGCAACCACTTGTTAGGTTGAGTTGAGTTGCAAACCGTCGAAAAGTTTTCTAGAATTTTTATTTATAACAGTGAAGTAGATTTGATTTAACGGCTTTTTGGCGCGTCAATTGTGTCATAGCACTGAGTTCTCTTTCATATTTGGTAAAATTCGTAGGAGATTTAAGAGCGATATGGCTCCGTGTATTTTTCGCTGCGTGTTTGCAGCTGTTCTGGTGTCCTTCCAGTTTATTTCAGGCTTGAATTTATGATATTTTTCACCTTTTTTTTATAATAAATTATCGATTTTTATGTAATTTCTTGAATAATCGTGATTTGATTTATTGAGAATTTGAGATTTGTGATGAAAGGTTTAAAAATTTGAATTAAAAATTTCTTCGCAGTGTGTCGCGGTCAGCTGAATTGCTACTCTGGCACGGTGGCAGCTACGATCACTCAGACTGGTTGTACCAGTTGTCAGGTTGGCGACTGACTCACTCGTTCAATCATTTAACTTTTATTTACTAGTTTATTAACTGTCATCTTTTTTAGATCTATAACGATATATTTATTTAAATTGAATTTTGGTTTATAACTTACTTAATTGTTTTAAAAATTAAAAAAAAATGATTTTTCTAAAACAGACGACAGTGACGTACTCGGGCTCTGCGGCGATCACCACGTCCTCCTGTGTAGCCAGCTGTGCTCAGACGGACACGACTGCCTTGGGGTTGGGAGTGAAAACTTTCTGCTGCTCCACTAACCTCTGCAACCCGCCCAACGCCACGTTCAATGGCCCCAGTGCAGGTTTGAGGTGCTACGTGGGAGACTCCATGGCCACCCAAAGCAACTGCCAGTTCTGCAAGGTCGGTTTCGGTTGTCACCTCCTATATTATCACAATTTCTTTATATCTGCTTGGAGGTCTAGATTAGTGTTAAAACAAATTAAACCATTTTGGCATGTGCATCATCTTGGTGGTCATCTTCATCACCATTACCAGCATCATTTTCACCACCATCATCTTCACAACTGGCTCTTCAGAAAACAGTATCAAGTATACTAGTGACCACTATCGTTTCAAGAAGCTGCGAAAATTCGTGCTCTACTATAGAAATCGGACCAATAAAGTCAACTTGTTGCCAGACCGATTTCTGCAACCAGGCGACCACTCTGGCGACCAAGTTCAGTCTCATCAGCGCCATCACCACGGCCATCATCGCCTATCTGGTGATTAAATTTTAATTTGGAGTGCGTGTCAGTTCTTAATAAACTATGGGTGAATATTTTTAAGATGTAGTTGGTGAAATTACGGAGATGATAGAATGATGATGATGATGATGATGGAATGATGATGATGATTGTTATGATTAAGATGATGATGATGGCATTTTTAATAATTGACACAAACGCTAAAACTTTTTAGGTTAGCAATAGTTAGTAAAATTTCAAAAAAATGTTAACGAATTTTATATAGAAAAAGCATTTATCTATACGTATGTATGTATGTGTGTGTGTGTGTGTGTGTGTGTGTGTGTGTGTGTGTGTGTGTGTGTCCGCAGTCCATATCTTTCTTCTACTTCTGCACCATTTTCTATTAAATTATAGCAATTTATACAGAGTTGTCATATGAAAATTTTTCTATTTTTATCCTTAGCCAGTTTACTGGTACAAAATTTTTATATCACCAATTAGCGTCTTAACATCTAGGCTGCGAACTGATGGCAATAATAATGATAATAATAAAAATAATTAATATTAATAATTAATAATAAAAATAATAATTAATAATATCATAATTAAAACTACAGTAATTATTATGATGAATGGTGATGATGTTTAATGTGGCTAATTATATTTATTTATATAATATCTCAGCACAATGATAAAACCTCTAAGAGATATGTGAACATGTGTATCCATTTGTACGTGTAAAAGATGAATTAATAAATGAATAATAAAATAATGATAATAACATTGCAACTAAAATTAATAATAGCAATAAATTGCTTTTTATTATTTTTTTTTTTCATTATGAACTCTTTTTCAATCTGAGATCACTTGATTTAGCTTAAGTAGATTCTAATATGAAAACAATAATAAAAAATAACAACAATAATAATTACTATCTGTTGCTGTTATTATAATTATTATATTTATAAGCTGTGATGAATTTTTAATTAAATAGAGATATTTATCTTATAAAATTGCGTAAACGTTTAAAAATGTGATCGAGTTCGTTCGTTCATTCATTCATTCATTCATTCATTCATTCATTCATTCATTCATTCATTCATTCATTCATTCATTCAATCAATCATTCAATCAGAAAAACGATTTTCTATTTCAATCATATTTCCTATATTTCTTTCCGTCCATTCGATTGCTTTGTTAGAAACTCATTTAAATGAAAATTTATAAAAAATAATTATTCATAATAATAATAATTATTATAATTATAGTAAAAATTATAATGTTATTTCATTTTTCTCCCATTTCACTTTGATTGATTCGCGGTTGCATTTATTTATAAACCGTTAACATATTATCAACCGACACCATATCAATTTTATCGGCAATGGCACTCAATGTGTGTGTGTGTGGGACTATAAAGGGCAGATCTGGTAAACTTTGATGGGGTAGGCCAACGTTTGACGGTAAGGGGGCCAAAACCTAAAAATTCTAGCCACAGTCCCTCAACCCCCAGTCCCCTCCCAATATCCACTTCTGATTTTAATTATAATATGTATTATTCCGGCATTAAGTGAAAGATAATTTGTTAGTTTTTTATCTAGTTAATCGGTTAAATGCATTGGTTAATTATTATTCTTGATTCGAAGTGAAATTAAAATTTTTGAGATTTTCCGATCCGCGGTCTATCTATCCTCATTTATATGTGGACCTGTGATGCATGGAATATTTCGTTAAAATCGTCACTTAAATTTCTTTGTATCTCACATGTACTGCACGCGCATACCTGAGTAGATTAGATTTGCATATTATATAACAAGACGCTTTTATTGTATCTTATGTTGTAATTATGAGAGAGAGAGAGAGAGAGAGAGAGAGAGAGAGAGAGAATGAGAAAGAGAAAATGAAATGAGAAAAGAGAGAGTCAAAGAGAGAGATGAGAGAGAGAGAGAGAGAGAGAGAGAGAGAGAGAGAGAGAGAGAGAGAAAGATTATGACGAAAACTATTTTCATTCAAAACACGTCCATGAAACACAAGCATTAATGTATATTTTCCTATTGTCTCAAGTGTTTTGCTTGCTGTTTTGTGATGAATTCAATAGAAAAGAATTAAAAATCCCTCGTTGTAGTTGTTACAATTTTTTAAATTATAAATTATTTTAAAATAAAAATTCGTTTATTAGGAAACATCGTTTCGATAAAAAAAAAATTCTAAACATCATCTTCATCACCACCACCATCATCATCATCATCTTCGTCTCCATCATCATTTTTATCATCAGATTTTGCGCTATTCATCACATCTTCATCCTCCTCCTCTTCCTCCTCACTTCTGCCAGCATCATTACCATCATCTCCATCCTCTTCGTCGTCATCGCCACCACGGTTGTGGTCATATTTCTCGATATGGTTTTCATCGACTACGTCACTAATCGTCACTTTCTTGACCACTGACGGTGGCTGATGAAGCCGCGATGATGACTGTGGTCGTTTTGTTTCCGGTTCATCTTCATCTTCTTCCTCCTCTCCCTCTTTTTTCTTTTCATCATTATCTCTCTCACTCTCTTTCTTCTCGTCATCATCGTTGTTGTTATCATTGCCGGCGTCATTATCATTGTTGTTGTCGTCATCGTTAGAGCGTTGTGACGTCATCAAGTCTACGCCATCGCCATCGTCCCTAACATTTGCTAGGAGATTTTGTAATTGAATGTAGATTTTTTTGCTGCGAATACTATTTTCACAATTCTCATTATTTTATTATTATTCAATTAATAAATTCCTTCGTCCGTAAAACGTCTTCTTCTTCACCGTTAATTAGTTAGTTAATTAACCAATTAAAAACTATTAATATAAATAACCAACATTCATTGACGTCACTATCTTTGAGATTTGTGACATCATTTAGCTTCAATTCTTCATCTTTTTTTATCGGGACAATTTTCTGCGAGTGCCATTTCGGCACCAGTGCAATGTCGCCCTCTTCGTCGTGATTCTCCTTCAATGGTGGCCAGATTTTATTAGATCAATTAATTAATTAATTAATTATGTTAATTAATTGATCAGTTTATAGACTGTAAGGCTAATTAAAAATGTCTGGTCGCGCGGAAAAAGTAAATGATATAAAATGGAGAATACTCAAAAAATAACATGCACAAATAGATAAAGTTTTTTCTGCGTTAAAACGTGGCCTGTGTTTTCGTGTTTTTAAATCCGAAATATTTGATCCAAAAGTCACAAATGTGTCAGGTTTTTTGCCGTTTTGTTCATTTGTTAATAATTCCAGAAAAATTTTATTAAAATCTTAATTTTAATTGAAAAAAAGTTTAGATCTGGTGAAATAAAGTGACCATACATGTGACCTAACTAATCTAATTGGCCTAACTAACTACATGTGCAAGTGTGCCTCTTATCAAGTCATTTACTAATTAGTAACACACACACACGTACGTACACACATACAGATATACACTGACGTATAAAATATTAACACTTATCTTCTTATCTATAATATTTAATCACCTACCTCTTGATCGTTTTCCTGCTTCTGCCATTTCAATTTATTTTTATTACTCTTTTTGGCTTTTATTATTATTATTAATATTATTTCAACTTTTATGAAATAAAAAAAACAATCAATCGTAATTCAGTAAAATTTGTCAAACAATCATAAACAGTTGTTTTTAGACAACGGATCCATAATCTAACCACTACAACTCCACCATAGAATTTTATGTGACGTCATTTCATTTGTGTTAATTTTATATGTTCATTTCATGAAATAATGAATCGAAAAAATAAAAATATTAATAGAAATATATTCAAAATATTATTAATTAAGATGATACCTGGAAAGAATCAACGTAGAAACCGATTTGTTTGCAACGTATTCGTTCGAATATGTACTTTCCCTCACCGTAAGGCTGTCACCAATCGAACGAATAATAATCACACCATAACAACATCATCTTTTATTTAAACTAATTTAAATATAAAAATATCCGTAAAATTTAGTTTAAAAACAATCAGAGACCAAAAATAAAATAAATTTAAATAAATCTCTTTAAATCTCAACACAACAAGACACAAAAATTTGACACAACCCCACAAAACCTGACACAACAGGCCAAAACTGGGTACCACAAACACGCCCCAACACGGACCTTATTACTCCGGTACTTCCCAACGTATTTACAATCCTCCATAATCATTTCTCCATGTCCATCTCTTTGTCCATCTTTCCATAGACCAACGTAGCGGCTTTTTGATTCGACAAAATAGTAGCAACCAAGACCATTTCTCTTGTGGTTTTTCCATTCCCCTTCGTAATAATCGCCATTTAGGTAGCTGTATTTTCCGTTTCCCCATCTTAAGTTGTCTACCCACTCTCCTGATTGGTTGGTTGGTCGGTCGGTTGGTAGGTTGATTTGTCGGTTGGTTAGTTGGTTGGTTGATTGGTAGGTTGGTTGGTCGGTTGGTTAGTTAGTTGGTCGGTTGAGTGATTGGTTGGCTGATTAGTCGGCAGGTCGGTTGGTTAGTTAAATTTAAGATGAATATTTCTCACAATCTTCAATAGTTGACAAAATGCCTAAAACGGGTTTCTTAGTTGAGTTTATTAATACAAATTTCATTTAAAACAATGTTGTAATATAATTTAACACTTCAAAAAACTAAACAAAATTGCATTAAAACTTCCACGACAACCGACAACAACAACATAAATTAGTAACATCACCTTCGTATTTGGTTCCATCTGGATATATAAACGTACCAACACCATGCTTCACGTTGTCTTTCCAATTTCCAGTGTATCGTGCGCCGTTCTTAAATCTGGGCAGTGTGGAATATTATTATTTTAACCGATACTTTGTAAGTGTTTCTGTATACATTTCTACAAAATTTGGTTTTGAATGAATTTACGATAACGCATTCAATCATTTTGTCTGATCAATATTTCATAATTCAATATGACTGACATTGAATAAAGTATAAACATCTACATCGAACGTCATTGTGTAGTAAGTTGAACAAAGTACATTTAACGCGTTTAAATAATAAAGCAATATTCGATCGACTCGTAAAAACCCGAATAGTTTTTAACGAGTCGGATCACAAATAACGAAATGATATCGATCAAGTTAGCGCCGAACCGGATACCGACGATAAAATAACTACACTATGTGCGAAGATCCTGAAAACTCGGATCACAAAGAACCGACGATAAAATAACCACACCAAACCTGTAGACTCCGTTGTTGTGGCGTTTCCCGTTTTTATAGGACCCTTCATAGGTGTCGCCATTGGGAAGGATGGCCCTACCGTATCCGTGCCTCTCGTTCTTTTCGTTCCTCTCGCCTTCGTAGGACTGATAAGATGTTTAAGGGGTAGTGTTATGTAATGTAATGTTATGTGATATGATATATGGCATGATATATATGATACATGATATGATATATGGCATGCTGTATATGATATAGTATATTATATTTGATACATGATACGATATATGGCATGATATATATGATATGGTATATTATATATTTGATACATGATACGATGTATATGATACATGACATGATATATATGATTGGGTATATTCTATATTTTCGATACATGATATGATATACGGCATGATATATATATATATGATATGGTATATTATATATTTGATACATGATATGATATACGGTATGATATATATGATATGGTGTATTATATATTTGATACATGGTACGATACGTGATATGATACATGACATGATATATATATTATATGATATGGTATATTATATATTTGATACATGATACGTTGCATGGTATGATATATAACATGATATGATAAGTGATATAATATGATATATATGATTAGATATGATATTTGTGATATGTGATGCGATCTATAAATTATTAATTTTGCGGTAATTTTATGCAATTTATCTTAATTTTAAAAAATATCACAAACCCCTATGTTATTCTGCTCTTCCTCTGGATCGTTCGATTCATTATCAGACATATCACCGAATTTCAAAACTTAATTAATTAATTCAATTAATTACTTATTAATTAATTAATTAAATCTTGGAATTTTTTCGGTAGAACTATTATATTCCAAGTAAAACATAAAAAATACTGTTTCTATAAACTCCGACACCTAACATGATCTAAAAGTAACATATCTAAACTTGTATCTGGTTATATTTACCATGGTGACATACAAAATGCGTTGCTAGGCCAGTAGCGAGTAGCGAGTACTACATTTAATTCATTGTATATTATTGTGTTTGACTCTCCTCCTCTCTCTCTGTGTGTGTGGGGTGTGTGTGTGTGTTGTGTGCTTCTAAATATGATCACCCAACTCAAAATACTAAAAAAAGTATTTCAGTGTTGAACTCGATTAGATTAGTAAATAACCAAAATCTCAACCAATGAACCACGAAAAAGAACCCAACAACTTAAAAAAATATAAATATGAAATAATTTTCTATATTCACAATTTTCAATCTTTATTTAATTTTGCTCATCGGCTTACAAGCGAACACGAAAGAAGGATATGAGTGAACGAGAATGAAAATATTTAAACTAGGCTACTGTATGGCGCAATATATCTGTCATCATCGTCAACAATTATCACCATCTGTATCATCATCATTATCATGACTGGTTGTACAGTTATCATCATCATCATTGTCGCCATCATCATCGTCCTCATCCTCATTATCACCAAATCATCATCATTATCACCAAATCATCATCATTATCATCAAACCATCATCATAATCATCATTAATTAATTAATTAATTGTAATAATAGCCATTAAAATATTCAACGACAAAAAAAGCCAAACAACAAACAATCCGTCATCACGGCCACTTTCACCATCATCATCGTCAATAATATTGAAATCATGATAAACATCGTATATGTATAAATAATTAAACAACAATAAGAACAATAAAACAACAACAATAATAATAAAAATAATATACTGATTCACAGATAAATATATATATATATGTATATATATATATGTATATATATATATATATATATATATATATGTATATATATACTATTATTACATAAATTGAAAAAAAAATTGTAATACAGTGCAACTGTATTACATCGAAACAAGAGTATAATTGAAAATATTCATATTTAGTAACTTATGTAAGCCCTTAAGCTAAATAGACATCGTCATCATCATCAGTCTTGTTATTATCGTCACCAGTATCGTTATTATCGTCATCAATCTCGTTATAACAGTAACCATCATCATTCAGTTCACCATCATCATCATCTTTCTCACGATAACCATTATCAATGAATAGATAGATGGTTTATAAAACGAGAAATATAAGTACACACACATTCACAAAACACACATACACACACAACACACACGCAGACAAAGCACACATATACATGCAAATTCCATAACCACACATTATATAAGCTTGTACAACCGTACACAAACACATACAAAAACATAAAAATGAATAAAACCATAGGGACACAAAGCCACAACATAAATACCTTCGAATACATATATATGTATAAATTTATAAAAAAAATATATACAACTTACACTATATATAAATATAAAAAAACATTTCTGGCATTTAAACGCAAATGCATACATACAGAGATATACTTTTCGTTGTATATGTGTGTGTATCTATGTATGTACGTATGCATGTATATATGCGTGCAAGTATGTATGTATATATGTATGCATGTCTGTATATACGTATGTTTGTATGCATGCATGTTTGTATGTATGCATGTATGTTTGTATCTATGTATGTACATTATACACATATACAGAAGCACACTGAAGCAATTAAAAGAATCAAAATAATGATTAGAGAGGAAAATGGTATATGTATACATTATAATTGTACACAAACAAACACATAAATATATTGGATTAAGACTGTCAGAAAAGCATAATATATATATATATATATATATATATATATATATATATATATATATATATATATATATATATATATATATACAATAACATTTAATTAGGCATACATTGATTTGCCAATATTATTGAAGTATCTAGATGGTTATTAGATAGAAGATGAAAAAAATTGATAACATACGTCTCTGTGTGTGTGTGTGTGCGCGCGCGCGCGTGTGTGTGTGTTTGTATGTTTATTATTTATATAAAAACTTATATAAATAATAATGACAAATTATGATATAATGAGAATTTCAATATAGGCATGGAGCAAGCGAAATATAGAATGAAATTTTTTCCTTAATTTCATTCATTCTTTTCATCTATCCATCCATTCTACCATTCTTTTATCTATTTATCTACCTATCCATCCATTCATCCGTCCGTCCATTTATCCTTCCATCTGCTTTTTCATTTATTCACATTCATACATTCATCTATCATCTATTCGTTCATATTGCTAAGAAGAACATTCATCCATCCACCCATTTCTCACATGATACATTCAAGAAAACATCCATCCAACCATCAAACCATCCATCCATCAAACCATCTAGATACATAGATACTCAGATGCAAACATCGATCGATCAATCAAATCGACCATCATCAATCATCTCAGAACTCTGCTTCACTGGTGGATATAGTATCAGCGGAAAGGAAATTCTTCAGAAGGGTTTGAATCTCGTCTAGAAGGGGCTCGGCCAACTTTCTGTAACCCTGCCTGGTCAGGTGCAAGTAATCATACATGTCCTGGTGACTGATGGACCCGTCTGAAGGGTTGATGAACATGTTGGGGTCTATCTCGAAGAAGGAAACATTCGGAATACCAGAAACCTTTGCACAGACCGAGCTGTTGATCTGGTTGATTTTCTGTCGGAGGGGGTTGTCGAACTGACCTCTTGGTGGGATGGCCTGATTGGTGGATGGTTAAACAAAATAAATGGATGGTTAAACGGATGGATGGTTAAATGAGATGAGGGGATGGATGGATTGATGGATAGATACAACATTCTAAATGAACAAGCTGTAACCAAGATCTCAACAATTTCAACTGCAATTAAAATCTCAAAAATTATCTATTGAATACACACTTAAACAACAAAAGAATGAATGAGCAGACAAACAATGGTCAGAAAATAATGCCAAAAAACAGCAAAGAATAAATATTACCATGACAACAATTTGTGACTGGGGTTGTTTCTTCTGGCAGGTCTTCACGATCTCCAAGATGCCTCCAACTATTTGTTCCGGGGTGTGTTCGTGGTTGTTGGTCCCACAACAAATCACTATCACCTACATCAAACAACATTTTAATGAAATTTAATTTGTTGATTGAATAAAATATGGCTAATTTTTATCAAAATTTTTGTTAAACAATGGAAAATATGGTAGCATAATTTTAAAAATAGATGTAGTTCTTGGATTAGAATAATTTAAAAAAATTTTAATAAAATAAACATGGCAAAAATAGTTTGAGTTCATGATTTAAGATTTGAAAAATCAAATTTAATACAGGGGAGAAATGATAAAATTAGATTCACTTTTGGTGCAAAATCCTCAAGTTCTCCATTCTGCAACCTCCATAGAACATTTTGAGTCTGATCAGATCCAATGCCGAAGTTGAGACAATGCAAGGGAACGAACAACTTATCCCATATCTGGTGGCATAATTTTATTATAACAAATTTAGTATGATAATTACTTCTTGGTTGCACTTTATAATGAAGATCCACTAAGAGTTGGATGATTTACTCAACAAAAATGATCATGGACAGTCATTAATTTAAAAAATTAAGAAATTAGAAGGAAGGGATGTGAGTTATAAAATAGTGACGTCAGATGTAACCTCATTTTGTGCCATGAGTTGTATCAGGGAATCTCCAATGATCAGAACCTCTGGCTCTTTTTCTTTGGCTTCTGCTATAAACCGTTTGTGCTGTAGATGGAGAGGAAATTATTAAAAAAATATTGAATTTTTTTTGCAAAATAATAAAAAATATTATCATAGTAAAGAATATCAATTTTTATATATATCTCTACAACACCATACATTAGTACTCAAGTAAGAATTGCTGAGTGCATTGATTTTTACTAGACATGACATTATGATTATTTTTTTAAATTAAAATAATTTTGTAAGCAATTTACAATTTGAAAATTTATGAAAGCCAGCAAGTAAAATTTTTGAAGACTTTTTTCAACAGTGCAGGGCTTTATCTTTTGAAAACCCAAGACCTGTGCCCTCCTTAATTAAATTGAATTTTAAATCACCCCATATCTAGTGACCTAAGTTGAGTTATTATTATTATTAGTTGAGCAAGTATTCTTAAAACAGGTAACAACTGGCCAAACAACAGTTTTTTTATTTTATGTACATAAAAAAAGCTACAGCTACACACACACTGACCAAACTAATCCATCTGCCGTCACCATTTGCATCTTCAACAGCTGTTGGAATGGCCGCCGGATTAGACATTTTTGCAGAGTAGACAGCGAAATTTCCGAATTTTTACAGAAAAAAAACCTTACTTATTTAAATAATTATGAAATTATGACGACAACAAAATCGGACATCAGCCGAGCTTAACGTGTCGTAAGTTATCGCGTGTCTGAATGTTGCGTATTGATTTTGAGAACTATGGACAGAGAAACTTATTTAATAATTATTTAAAACTAAAATTTTCAAAAATTAAAAAAACTTTATTTAAAACTATTAAATTACAAATAATTTTAAATATTATGTATGTTTTTATATAAACAATCCAAATATGTTTTTACAAAAAAAATCAGCTGATTTGCATTCCTTTTCACATTCACTTTTAAATGTAAACCACAAGCCTATTTAAATTTAATTCTCCATCAAAATACTGATAGGTGGACGAATATTAAAATTTCCCAACCCGGATGAGCTATCAGTTCAGTTCAATGAATTTCACTGACCCACTAGCCTCCGAATTGGACCTTCGGGCCCATAAAAGTTTGTTTTTAATTTGAATCTCAAAATGATCAAGCAAAATGAAATTGAAAACCTTTTTAGCTTTTTTTCATTCTCATAAATATAAAATAAAGATAAACAATATTTTTTTATTAAAAAATAAAAGTAGAATCAGGTTCTGCAACTGTCTGTTAATATCAGAATTTTCAAATTTAAAAGTAAATTACATTTTAAAAACCAATCAGCTGCTGACAAACTGTCTGACAGTCTGAACATCATATCCAATGAGCCAGCCTTGGCAATGTACAGGATCCAGGAACATGTCAGGAACAGCATGCCACTGCTACTTGAAAAGAGGGTTAGTCAGCTCTTGTACTCCAACATTTATATACGTGTGTATTTTAGTGTCTTTATTTATGTGTGTGTGTGTGTCTATTTCTTTTTTTTTATAACCTTTTTAATGCAGCTGGATGTAGTTCATCTAAACAAAGACATAAAAGGATCAATATTTGACACAGAATATGCTATCAAGTAATTATGAAATATTTTTTTTCTTTAAAATCATTCAGATATTAATTTAAACATAACAAAATTAATTTGTCACCGTGTATACAAATAAAACATTCTACATATAACTTGAATAACTTGAAGTGCAGTGAAAGGTATGGAGTCGAGTAATGTCCATTTTAGAAACATTCAAGATCTTCTAAAAAATTCAATGTTCATGAAACAACAGATCAAGTATAAAATGAATAAGAAGAAAGAGTATGTTAAACATCCTCACCATATTATTATTATTATTATCACCAAGACTAAAAAAATCTTTCTTCATTACAAATTACACTCATTAAAAAAAAATAATACTGATTTAAACTCTAAAATAAAAATAGTAAATAAATATTAAACAAATCATATTTAGACAGATGAAATTACAACCAGGTGCTGGCCAGACAGAACAGCAAAGAACAGATGACAAAGGTAAAACCATTGTACCAGGTAGCACAACCAACACCACGACTAACAACAGCAGAACACCACAGAATTAATAAAAAAAAACAATACTTCAATGTCATGTAATTTATCTAAATGATTTGATTGTGTTTCTTCAGTTCAATTCCCATTTATCTATGTATTCAGTATTCCAGCGTTTTATATTTTTCAATAATAATTGAAAAAATTCTAAAGAAACACTAAAAATTGATTGGTTCCTTCAATAATTCAGTATTATTTTTAAAAAATTACTAGTTTTTTCCTGCTGCCTTATGCACTTTATTCATATGTCGACTCAGTGTGAATGTTTTGAAGAACTTGGCTGAACAAAGGCTGCATTTGAGGTGTACCTGTAAATAAAAGAACAACATTTGGAATCATTTGTAAAAATTCTAGTGGATATTTGAAGTTTAAAATTTCAAAAGACTGATAAAAATACTGAATGATCAATTAGACATCTGCAACTGCCATTGCAGTGAATAGGTTTGAATGCAGAGATCCAGTCTACTACATTCATTCACACATATTTAAATTTGATGTGCATGTAAAAAATAATGGAATGACAATGATCATTTGAAGAAACTAACTGGCTCTTCGATACCCCATTGTTTGCCATGGTAGTTTCTTTGGTGCCTGATCAAATGATGCTTTCTTACAAACCTTCGCAGGCAATCCTGGTATTGGCAAAGGTAAGGTTTCAGCAAACTACTCTTCCTGGAAGCCTGTTTGTTTGCAGCTTGTTGCTGATGCTGTTTATTTCTTCTTACATTATGTAGATCCACATCATCAATCTCATTATTTTGACGGCTCTGCTGTTGACGATCGTTGTCACTCTGTTGCTGATTCTCTTGATGGCCAACACTTTCATCATTTCCATCGTCTTGATTCTATTTAAAAAATGATTTAATTAATTTGTATATAAATATTTTATAGAGAAATATAGATTACAAAAGTTTGCTAGAGCAGAGCCCAAACTTACTTCAAATTCTAAACATTCTAAGTTAAGATTTCCATCTTGGTCATTAATGTCGGTTTGCATGGCATCATCATTGCTTGAACTAGCCAAATTATTGGGTTCAATTTTTAAGGATAATGGCAGCTGGTTAGAATTACAATTATCCATCAATGGCTGGCGCCTTTCTTGCGGTTGGCAATATTTTTGAGGTACGATTTCAATGGATGACACAACGACTTCCTCTTCTATGTCATTCTCATTTAATATTAATGGTACATCTACATGTGCTGGTCTGCTTGTTTTCATCTTTTGAGAAAGGAGAACTTTCTTATGCAGATTATCAATTTTAATTCTATTAATATTAATTTTACTGGAATTTACATTTCTAGTCAGATTGGAGGCAGTAGAAGTGGCAGCAGTAGCGGCAGAAATTAAACAGGTAGGCCGACGCATTGGGGGAGGCTTGATATTAACTGGAGAGGGTTGCTCGATTTTTACTTTGACGTTCTGTCGGCTTTCAGTCACGGAGCCACCCACCAAAACGTTTTGACAGGGGGCAATAGTTTGGTCGATGCGAACGAGAAAAACTGCATCGTCCACAGTAATCCCAATGACCCCATCGATTCTCAAACTTCGCCGGTAGGTCAGTCCGTTCCGGCAGAGGTAACCAACCACGTCGACCAGGACGCTTCTTATGTGATCTTTCTCCGATTCCATAAATCAATTATGAAGATTACAGATTAACGCAGAAATTATGAATTTTCTTAATATCTAGATCCTATTTTTACGAAAATTTAAACCAACGAGGTAAGAACGCGACATGAGGTTTAAAAGTAAATTGTTAAATGCCCATTATATGTATATACATATATACGTATCTATATCAATATGTGTGTGTGTGTGTGTGTATACACAGTGCTCACTGGCAAACAATGACGTCAAGTTTTCTTCTAAGTATAAGATTACTATTTAAAATAGTTAATTATCCTCAAAGTAAGTTTATATCTAAATACAAATTTACAGAAATTAATACAAAAACGTTACAAAAATTGAAATACAACAGATCAGTAAACGAATTTTAAAACATTTTTGATGGTAAATAAAATAAAGGTAAAATCAGTTAAGTTTTGGCTTCAAGAGCCAGCTAATGTCCTTTAACAACAAAAAACTCGTTATAAAACAATTTAGACCTACAAATTTAACAGTAACATAATTAAATATACATATAGGACTGACACAAAACAGCACACAAATTTGGTAATCTGTAAATTAGAGAGCATATAAAATGAGAACAAAAATTATGTGATTTTTGTAAAAAATGAAAACTTTATGTTAAAAATTAAATGTTTAAAAACTAATTCTACACAAAACAACAAAGAAAAAGAAGAACAATTATAATTTTGGGTGTCCATGAGTTTCATTCAAATGTCGACTCAATGAAGATGTCCTGTAGAACTTTCTAGGACATTCACTGCAAAAGTACATCAGCTGTTCATAGAAGAAAAAAAAATATAACTGATAAAAATCGTTTTACTTAAATTCAATTTTTAAAATTTAAAAAAAATTAAAATAGATTACTAATAAAACTGATAATCGTTGTTAAAAATTAATGAAGTAGTGAAGATGGTGACACATTTCCCACCTGGCTATCGACTCCCCACTGTTTGCCATGCAGTGTCCTCTGGTGCCTGACCAAACTATCCTTCCTATTAAAAACCCGGCCACAGTCAGGGTACTGACACTGATGGGACTTTAACTTTTTATCTTTCTTGTCCTGACTGAAGGAAGAATTTCGTTCTTGCTGTGTATCTAGTAGTGGAAAATAGGTATTGTCTCCATTCCCAATATCTTGATAGCTTTGATTCTTGAAAATATATCAATTAATTAATTAATGATTCAATTAAATATTACAACAAATTTTTTTATAAATATTTTATTAGAAACTATCTATCTAAGAAAAATGTAATTACCTCAAAAAAAGGTTGTGGATCAAGGCCATCATTAAAGTAGGAGTTTCCATCAGAATTGTTAGTGCTATTATACACACCACTACCTAACCAGCCATTAAAATCATGATTATTATCTTGAAAACTTAACTTTTTGACTTGTTTCTTGGGAGAAACTTTTTTCAAAGAGAAAGATTTTGGACTGGTTTTGTTTGTAGCAGCTGCATGAAGAGGAGGAATAGCAAGACAGGCAAGAGTGGGGCTACTACTATTTTTGTTGGCTGCAATTCTTAAACTGTCACTGCATTCATTAATTTCCATGAAACAATCAGACTCAGTTTTTATTGGAGTTTTCATAATGTGATGATCTTTGTTATAATCGTTGTCATTGGCAATTGAAACGTCTTTATCCTGTTTTTCTGGTGTTGAAGTTGAAGGGTTGATGATCGGCCGGATAGGTCCGACGGATAATTTGTGGTCTTTTTCCCCAGCATAACAATCGCTAACACCGCCACTGTTGTGATGGGATGTGACGGCTTGGTCGATGTGGACGAGGAAGACAACATCATCCACCGTCACCCCGATGACTCCCTCTATCTTCAAATTCTGTCGGTAGGTCAGTCCATTCTGGCAGAGGAGGCTAACCGTATCGATCAAGATTCGCTTCAAATTCACTTTTTCTGAATCCATAGAAAATTAAATTAAGAAATTTAGTTAAGATCGGTCCTAATACAACTGCACTTTTATTTAAAAAAGCGATGAAAAGTTAAAAAAATCCCGACAAGTGTCGATCGAACGGCAAGCACAGTAGAAATTGTTTTGAAACGAGTGCGAAGACGGCGTCATTTCATTTTGGTACCTCAAAAAAATTAAAAGTGAAACTATTAAAATTAACTATACTATATATTTTCGGGTTTTTATATAAATTTAGATTGTGATCTAAATAAAAAAATTTATACTATATTTATAATAATGAATTCAGAAAAATATCTAAAAAAATTTGAAGGTCACATCATAAATGAGGTGATTTTACAGAAATTTACCCTCGAAATACATCCTGCACTGCCCACTGCCGTATCCTAACTTGAATACTTACAAACCCATAGGTGACTTTACAACTTCTCACATACATACTTAACAGGTGGGACCTTAATGACATAAAATGCAAATTGAAGCGCCCGGGCTCTGGAGCAACTGCCTTCTCGCGGTGGAGCCGATTGGACCGTCAAATCAGTCGTTCCAACAAACAGTTGCAATAAAACCCTCCCCACCTGGATGTCCCCCACCCGATTATATAACAGCAAAAAGGCTTTCTGGCAGTTGAAATGAGTTCATTTAAGCTTTATGGCACCTACGCCCTACTCCTAACATGAATGGCGAGCAGGAGGGGCCATAAATTAAACAATCTAGTACCAAACGAAATTTCAAAAGTTACGTTCACACAGTAGAAAACAAGTGATAAATAGAAAAAATTGTAGCAATATTAATCATGCCAACAAAAATATTTTGAAATTCATAAAGATATAAATCAGTAAATATTACGTCTAACAACTCATAAAATGCGATGCAAATTAAAATTAGAAATTGATTTGATCATGGAGAAAAAAATACAATGATGAAGACAAAGAGCTATCAACAAAAAAATCCTCATAAAAATGAATCACTATGTACGGATCAACGGAAAACGTGAATTACACGACGCGACGCAAGCCTTCAAAACAGATAATCAAATAACAATTAGATGATCTATCAGTTACTGTCAAAAAATATTACAACCATACGAACACGTTTTGTCTACACTACAAACAGAAAACACAAAAAACAAAAAAAAAAACAGGAGAACTATTTAATGTTGTGTGATTCCATGTGCTTCTGTCAAATGTCGATTCAATGAAAAAGTTTTGTAAAACTTTCTTGGACAGTGACTGCAATAGAAGATGACCTGGAATGATGATAATGAAATTATTAAAGAGTAGTACGACTATCATCATCGTCGACGTTATTTTCTCGGCTATGCTGCATTCTTAATAATCCAATTTTAAATAATTTTGCCACTGAGAGAAAAAAAATTTCAGATTTAAAAACTTCAGCAGCCCCACCTGACTATCAACACCCCACTGTTTGCCATGAAACGTCCTTTGGTGCCTGACCAAGTGATCCTTCCTAATGAACGTTCGACCACAGTCAGGATACTGGCACTGGTGTGGCCTCAACTTATCCGCCCCATCTCCCTCTGGATTGCAATTTTGTGTCAACTCATCTACTCCTAAAAATGAAGAGTACGCTGTGTTTCTGTCATCTGCATCGTCTTGGTAGCTTTGATCCTGAATAAAAAAGTTATTAAATTGATGGAAACTGCATGTTGTACTTCAATAATCCATTTGTTGATGAACCAATGGTGATAAGTTGAGTATCTAATTAGATCATCTACCTCCCCATGCACGGTTCTCTGGTGTCTAACTAGGCCATCCTTCCTAACAAATGTTTGCTGGCAGTCAGGATATTGACATTGATGAGATTTCCTAATTTTTCCACCCCCTTCATTGCTTTGACCAAACATCAAATTTCTATTTCCTCTGTCTAGTGATGTGTCATTAAATGCAGTGTCCTCATTGCTATAATCATTTTCATCCTGATAAAGTTTTTTACTACATTTGTTGGGATTTTATGTGAAAAATTTATTTCAAATATAATTTACACAAAAACATCTAAATATAAAATTATTACTTCTAGATAAAATTGTGCCCTGTTGTTTTCAAAATTGTCATCTCGAGTAGTGTTGTAATCATTAATTTGGCCATCACTGAAGTACTCATCATAATTGTTTGTATATCTATTCGACCAGTTACCAGAGAGCTGATTGCTTTTAGGATAATCTAATTTAATTTTTTTTCTAGTAGGCAAATCTTTTGAAGGTTCAGCAACTGATTTATTTTTAACAGAATCAAGATGTTTTTTAGGTTTTACTACTTTTGTTACCAATGTCTCATCTTTCTTATTGGCAATAATATTACAATCATCACAATTATTATTATTTTCATTGCTGACCAGTACATCATCATCACAATCTTCAGTAATGCTCTTATCTTTCAAGCAGGTGTAACAATCTGGCAATTCTTTCTTTATTGCATCTGGAGGTGTAGTATGGTTATTAGTCACGGTGGGTACTACATTCTCAGGCTTGACTAAAACACCTAAACCGCTATTTACATTCTGAATTACAAAATTTTCTTCTTTCTCATCCACATAACAATCATCATCATCGTTGGTGTGGCCATCATTGTGAGAATGGAAAGCAATAGTTTGATCAATGTGGACAAGGAAGACCACGTCATCCACGGTCACCCCGATGACCCCTTCAATCTTTAAATTTTCTTTGTAGGTCAGTCCATTTTGGCAGAGGAGGCTCACCGTGTTTATCAACATTTGCTTCAAATTCTTTTTTTCTGAATCCATGTATTGTATGTATGTATGTATGTTGTAATGTAATCGTATTGTATGTAATCTGTAATGTAATGTAATGTATCTTGGTAGCGGTCAAATCAAAATATTAATTCCAAAAATTAAAGTAGTGTAAATTTAATTTTCATAACGAATAATTAATTAATTTTACATAAACATTTAAATTAATTACAATAGAAAATAGACAGTAAGAGACAAACGTTAAACGAGCCGAAAGTTGGAACCGACTATAGCAACATATATCCACATTTAATCAAACAGTTTATATAACGTATAAAAATTGATATTCTACATACATGGATATATTCACAAACATATATGAAATTGTAAATCTATATATTACAACTCTCCCTTAAATATTTCTTATAAATGTCATCAAAAAACACATAGTGCATGTATTTACGTATCAAAATTACATTTACAATTACATCTTCTTCTTTACAATTACATCATCGCATATACATTTTTAACGTGTATAGTATATACCTATATAAATACATACCTGTGTGTAAAGAAATGTATGAACAAGCATATTTCATATCATTTCCTACACATTTAATAAATAAAATATCTTAAACATATTTATAAATAAACGATAATGCATGAAATAAAGTAAAGTACACTTAAAAAATATGATCAGAACTCGATTGACAAAACAGGCAGTCGGCACATAAATAAAGTAAATTAATTAATTTAACTAAATTAAATAAACGTAGAGTAAAATTAGTCCAAAGGAGATGATGCCAGAAATTAGGTAATTTTTGGAGACAGAAATTTTGGACTGTTGTTAATGGAGGATCGGTCTAGGTTTTTATTGCTTGCTTTTCTTTTTGGCGTCATCAGCATGAATTTTATGATCAATACTGATATAATGACCAGTAAATTCTGTGAAAATTGCATAATATATCATGTTATTAACTTATTTTTTCCTTTTATATCAACTAAATAATTTTTTATTGCAATGGCTTAGCTAAAAGTTTGCGGAGGAGGACAAAAAAGTTGACTTGCACTTTTTGCTGATCCCACACCGTATTTTTTTACACTAAATTCTCAGTTGTAAAACAACAATAGATAAAAACAAACCATAAAGTGAAATTATTGTTAAAAAACTTTTCTAGTGAGGGAGACATTAAAACCTCATCTCCTGTTAGTTAGGCCCATGCACGGTTGTATCAATGCAAAAAAGTATGTCTCAACTTTAGTAATCTAACAATCCTATAACATAATTAAAATAATAACAATAAAATCGTAATTAATAATTTTACGGCAGTCAGCTCTTCCATTATAATGAGAACAGGGTGAACGATGGAAGTAACAGTAAACATGGTCTGCACGTACGGAATGCATCCCTGTGGGATTTCATTTCGTTAAATTGTTCCACTTTATTTATAACAAGTCTGGATAAACATTGTCAAACAAGTTTTCAGATATTATATATATATATATATATATATATATATATATATAATATACATGTGGGTATAGGAATAGAAACAATAGATTTTAATATTAATAATACATTGAATAATTTTATTTAATTATCTCCTCCTCAACCTCGTAAATGTTTTTGGAGTTGGCGTTACAATTCTTACTTCCATACGGCAGACAGCAGGACGATGGAAGGGTACCGTTGGTGTGATTAGCATTCAGCAGCCAGTCATCGTGTGAGTTGGCACCGCAGCATTTGAACTGGATTTCAGAGGAATAGTGGCTTATAAATTAATTTATAAATAAATTTGTCTTCACTATGCGACTCAAATAAAAGTAAAACTGCTTAAAATTGTTCTTTCCTCGATTAGAAATCAAACCTGCTATATCCGGAAGGCTCTAACATGCACCATACCACACGTTCAAGGTTTGTGATAGATATGTGATTGTGTATGATAGTGTATGATAGTATATGATAGTGTATGATGAATGTATGAGAAGTATAGGATAGGTTTATAAATATGTGTAATAGTTATAACAGCATTTGAATCCCTTAAGCGCAGAAAGAAGTCTGACGCTAAACATGGCGCTCCTTACCATCTGAGTGCTAACTCGCCAAAAAAAAAATTAATGAACGAAATACTGAGCAAATAGATAAACTAATTGATTAATTAAAATTTTATAACATTTATACAAAATCAAATAATCAAAGCCAGCTACGTTAGTTACCAGGATTTGGAGTAGTTCAACGTTGACAGCTGTCTCTGCGTTTGAGATGCTCTGTAGGAGTAGCCACGTTGAATTACTCTTGCACTTTGTAATGATGATGATGATGGTGACGATGATGGTGATGGTAGCGATGACAACCAGGAATATGATGATGATGATATGATAATGATGATGGTGGTGATGGTGGCGATGATAACCAGGAATATGATGATGATGATGATGATGATAATGATGATGATATTTGTCATTGTCGTCATCAGAATCATCGTCATTGCAATTACATTCGCCACCGCTATTGTCACATACTCATTAACATCAGACTAACCCCCCGTAACCCCCTCGTCACGATCATCACCAAGGAGACTATTTATCATCATCGTAACCACCACCACCATAATCATCGTAACCACCACCACCATAATCATCGTAACCACCACCACCATAATCATCGTAACCACCACCACCATAATCATCGTAACCACCACCACCATAATCATCGTAACCACCACCACCATCATCATCGTAATCACCACCATCATCATCATCACAGTACGACGATCATTATCACTTTCACTATCTATCATCACTTCCGTCCTCATCACCACCATCGTCACTTGCACCTCCTGGACTGAAATGTAGACGAGCGAGGACGACACGATGACCAGGATAATGGAGTTCGACACGACGAATGATAACTGTTTACATTTTTATTTTCTCTATTAAAATAATAATAATAATAACAATAATAATGATAATAATAATAATATTGACGACGACGACGATGATGATGATGATGACATTGATGACGGCGGCGATGATGATGATGGGGTGCATTAAGTTTTAGATTTAAAATCTAAACATTTAAATGATCACACCATAATGAAAAGTATGAGACTGGCTTTGAAAGCGGCTACGTAGGCAACCACACCGACCACCAAGTTGAAGAGGCCCGAGACGCACGTCATAGCCACCACCATGTCGCCTGAAGTTGGTGAAGTGATTCGAGAACATGCTACTCCATGGTGTGAGATAATTCACGGCGTGATTGAAATGAGCATTATTGCGTTGGTTTCATTGTCAGGAAGTTAAATGGAACAGTTAAAATGAAATAGTTTTAGAGTAAGAGGCGCACAAAGAATGAATGTATGTATGAATGAATGAATGAATGAATGAATGAATGAATGAACGAATGAACGAATGAACGAATGAATGTAATAGTGAATAAATGACTGACTCAATGAAAAAAAAAATGAAAAATATTATCAAATGATAAATTGAATTTTTAAAATCAAATCACCCTCGCTGGCGTCCAGAGCTTTCAGACTAATTCCAGCCACAGTACCTAATGACACCCGAAACATTCCTAGGAGCTGTTATCAACGAATTATCGATTAATCGATTGATCGATCGATCATTCATTCATTCGTTCGTTCGTTCGTCCGTTCATTCATTCTTTCATTCATTAATTCAACCAACCGTTAATTTATTAATCAGTCGATTGATTAATTAATTAATTAATCCATCTATATTAATTAATTGCATCTGCGAATAGACTAAAGCGTGAAAAATAAAAACATACAAAATAAAATAATGACAAATAAACTAATAAAATTAGCATAAAAATAGCAGTATAGAATAAAAAAATATAAAAAAGGGTTAACCCACGATAACAATGAGCGTCAGTATGTAGATGGGTACCATGGATATGATAAGGGGTGGGGACGGGTAGGAATCATTTGATTTCGTACTAATGCTTGCACTATCATTTAGACTTAGTTTCGGTGATCTTGCTTCTACTTTTTCCATGACGTCTTGCTGGTATTTCGAGATCACTGCCGAAGAGAATGCGTGGCGTAAGGCTTGACGTAGTGACGCTATGGAGCTTTGCTGAGTTGGATCGTCCGTTTGTCCGTGGTTTGGTGTCTTTGGTGGTTTAATTCTCTGTTGCTTATGTTGTTGTTGTTTATGTTGTTGTTTTGTTGTTGTTTTTGTTTATGTTGTTGTTGTATATGCTGTATATGTTGCATATGTTGTTGTTGTTGTTGTTGTGGTTGTTGTTGTGGTTGTTGTTGTTGATTACGTTGTTGTTTACGTTGTGTGTACGAGAAGCACCGTTAAACGTTGATAAGAATGTTTAATGAATGAAAGGTTGACAGTTTATTTTCTAAGCAGTATTATTTTGAATTAAGGCAGACTTGCATGCTTTTAATAATAAACGCCAACGTCCACAAAATATGTACAATAAATGTACTCACATGATGTACTTAATTATTGAATATCGGTTAAAAATATTTTATTAAAAAAATAAAAACAATTATTTGAAAAGGGGCAAGAAAGCACCTTGTATAAAGTTTTAACGACGTCGAACACACTAATAACTTTCTCCTTTTTAAGTCTTTCACCTTCCTTTCTCGATTTTCCACTACTCACTCTACGATGGTAGTGGTGACGATGGGGCTGTTGGGTGGTGGTAGGGATTAGGGCGGTTGGCGGTGGTGACGTACGGTAGGTTTTCGTCTTCTTCTTCAAAGGTTTTGTAGGGAAGTATTTGAATTTCGTTGTCGTTGGCTGCTGCTTCTTTTGAGGCTGCATGGCTGGAAGCGAGGAGAATTTCGAAGATTCGTATTGATACCTGGATGCCAATGTGTTCGTTTGTCGGTCGGTCAATCGGTCGGTCGGTCGGTTGTTTAGTCAGTCGGTTTGTTGGTCAGTTGGTTGGTTGGTCAGTTGAATGGTCAATTGGATGGTTGGTCAGTTGGTCGGTTGAACAATCGAAGTGTAAGAGCAAATTTATGTCATCTGAATTTTTTTCACGATAGCATTTAACTGAAAAGACAAAAGTTAAGAATTACACATATTTGGGAATATTGAAAAAACAAATTTTTTGAGAACTTAAATCACGAGTTATTTCCATTTTGCTTGCTGCGTTTTTCTTTCTTGGGTATAGCTTACTTTTCTAATGTATATGTGGGTGTATTTGTGTATATGTGTGCGTGCGTGTGTGCGTTTTGTGTGACTGTTATGTGCGTGCGAACAAAATCCCCGAAACGTATTTAGAAATACGAACGTATCTACTATACAAACATGTGCAAACTGTGGAGACTTACTGAAATTTTTGCATCAACTGGTGAAGTCTTTTCCCGATAATCTACCTGCTTTGATGGTGGGTCGCCTTTCCAACTTTCTCTACTTGGGTTTATTGCGATCAGAGATCGTGAAATTGTATGCTGGACTTTGTCGTTCTCTAGGGCTTAATTAATGCACCATATCATTATCGTCGTCGTCATCATCACCATGATCGTTAGCATTGTAATCGTTATTATTATTATTATTATCATCAATGTTATTATTATTTTTATTATTTTTTTGTCATCATCATCATCATCATCATCTAACCTGAGTCATAGTAGTTTTCCCAAGGGTGGAGAAGTTTTTTCTTCTTTTCCTCATACCATCATCATCATCATCATTATTACAAATTTTCTTTTTATTAATATTTTTATTATTGATATAGTAATAACAACAACAGTAATAATAATAATAATAATAATAATATAATTAATTATTAACTATAATTATAAATCTTATTGATAATACCGAAATAATTTTTATAAAATACATTTGTTTATAAACAACAAAGATATTTATATGGTAGGACGATATATTTTCAAACTAACACACACACACACACACACACGCACGCACACACATATGCACATACACAAACACACACATATATAAAGATATATATAACTATGCATGCCAATTTTATTATCATATATAGTTTGTTATATGATTAAATTGAATTTTCGTCATTTAACCATTTATTTAAAATCTCAATAAACTCTAAATAATATTCAAAAATATGTGAAAAATTGACAAAAATAAAAAATGTATATATATAAAACCGAACGAATGACCACAATTACATGCAACATACATACAAAAATCTTTCAAAAATGTTCAACTTAAAATTAATGTATCATCAGTCTATTATCTATTCTATCTATTATCTATTGTATATCTATTCAGTATCTCATTCATTGGATCAGGTTAAATGTCGATCAATGGCTGTAACTGTGATGATCGGTGAATCGGCAAGTAGAGGTAACCGACTGGTCGGACTAATCGGTATTCGAATCGAATCGGAGTTATACTTGGCCGTGGTTCTATCGGTTTCGGTGCATCTATCGACGCTCATGCACAAAAACTAAGAGTGGCAGGATTGTCTTTTATTATGTACATTCCTGCTGATACCAGGCCGAGTATCTTAACAAAATCGTTCACAAGTTAAAACGTATGACATTAATTGTAAAGTAATTATGGACGAATGAACAAACAAAAAATCAATTGAGACAAACAGACAGACAAACAGGCAGACAGACAGACAAACTCAGCAACCTCACAAATACCAGCAACTATGGAGACCCATGCATGCATCTTGCCGTACTTTATTAACATATGGTTGAAGGCTTCTCTGCATCCCTGTATTTATTTATTTATACGTTCCTTCGCTCATTCATTTATTCATTTTTATTATTTATTTGTTCATCCATTCATCCATCTATTCAATCATTCATTTATTTCATTTTTCAAAAATTATTTCGTTCATTCACCATTAAATTTGAAGACAGGACACGCATGGGCACAAACTCGCACACAAAAACCATCATACACACAAGAACACACACACATACACACGCACGCACACACACATACACACGCGCACATCCATACACACACGCATACACACAGAAACACACACGCAACCACCACGCACGCACTTGACTGAAATATTCCTTAGATTCGGCACTACAAGGGCCTTCAGTAGACGGGCAGCAGGAAGCCGGGAGGAGTAACCCATCTTGATAGTCGGGATTGGCCCGCCAATCAAAGGCCGTGTGAGCCCCACAACAACTTTGCTGCGGTAAAAATTTTCAACAAATTGTGCAAGCGATGTGTGGTCCGACGCTGAGTTAATTAACCATTAAAAAAATTATGATTATTAACAATAATTTCTCAAATAAATATATAAATTAGTTAATTAATTTCTGTTAAGAAAAAAAATTTCAATTTAAAACGTTGAATGCTTGTTAGATTTATTTATATTTAGTAAAGTCAATAAAATTCACTTAAAAATGAAAAAAAGTGTTAAAATAAACAATAAATAAATATTTATTTATTTATTGATAAAAAATAAAATAATAATATTCTAAACATTCAACATAATTCTAGAAAATGTAAATTGAAAACCGCTTTCTGAAAATCGTTGATGAAACTTTTGTAATCACGTTTGGCTATTTCTTTCATGAAACCGGCTGCCGGGTCCACGTGAGCCTGATGGATTGAGGGGGAAAATTGGAAAAATGGATGAATGAAATAAATGATAGAATAATATAATAATATAACATATATTATAAAAGATGTATAACTAAGTGGACGTATAATACCATTATGACACTGAATTATTTATTAATAGCGTGTGTACGATCGATATTTTGGTCATTTAAAACCTCATGTACACATGTACACGTACACACACACGTACACACACACACACACACATTGGATGTGATAGACAAAGATTTTCTTGCATTCAAACCTGGAGCCTGCAATAGCGATGCCAGGCATCTTAACCATTACACTATTAAATTAACAATGAAATAAATTACGTTGCTGAGTCCGGAGAAGACGATGGCCGCCCCAATTAAGTTGAACATGAGTAACAAAACCACGGAGAACATGAACTGGAAAAGTTTTGTTTAATTAATTCAAAGAATTTTGGCGTGATAACGGCCATAATTATTTATCTCAATTGTTATAATTAAAGTTAACAAATAAAAAATGTTACGTATAAATTGTGTATATGTATGTGCGTGTACATATTTGCGATTAAGTAAGTAAAGAATAATTTGCTAGTAATCTGCGTGTTCGTCAACTCAGGCCAGTGAACAGTCAAAAATTTATCAACCAGCCAAACAACGACAAAAAAATTAATTTTACTAATCTAATGAACTGATAGCCAGCCAATCAGTCAACTAACCAATAGGACGAGAAAGGACTTTTTGAGGAGAGCCCCAAAAAACCCTAATACAAAGGTCACAAAGTGCATGACTCCCAGGAAGATGAGATAGTTGCCGTAGGTGGATGCCTCCTTGATGAACATTGCCTCCCCTCCTATCTTTATTGCGCTGCCGGCCAGCAAGTTGAATATACAGGTTATCTGGGAAATTGTTAGTTTGATATTCCATTGGATGGGTGAGGGGAGGGGTTTAGAAACAGCTTTCGCCAAAAACTCGATCCGATTGATAACAAAAATGGATTAGTTTTTTCATTTTTTGTTTCCTAGTTTAGATGGAAAATTTAAAGACCAAAATTTGAGCCATAATTTTGAGTTTACATTGGTCGATTTGATGGCCGTGAAAAAAGACTGCCACATCAGACGACAAGCCAGGCTAACCTGGCTCCTCGAACGTGCTGAGGATCTTGCCTGTGATATGCATGCTCAAATGAATGAAAAGTCATTTGGCACAATATCTTGAAAAGCGTCATGTAATTTTACATACAATTGACTTGATCGATTAATAATTAGATGAGAATGAAAGAACAACCGACCATCAGTATGGCGCTTATAACGAGCAGCAGACACCTGAATAATGCACTTGCAGCCGCGTTCGCTTCCTCCCAGGCCGCATCGTCGATTTCTTGTTGTTCGACTTTCAGATACGGTGGTAGGGGTTGAGGTTTCGCCGCAAGAACCGCATTGGCATTTCGCATTTCCGAAATTTTCTTGTCTCCATCCTCTTTTTCTTTCCCATCATCTTCCCCCGCTTCACCCTCCTCTTTGCTCTTTCCTCTTTGGGCCCCAACCGGTATTCGACCGACGCGATTTCGTACGTCCACTCGCGGCCTTCTTGGTCGGGTCCTCCTTTCACGGCCCCTCTGTCAATCGGGTAGGGTTAAAGTTTAAGTGTCACGTTAGTTAGGATATTGTGCAAGTTTTGTACAGCTAGATAATTAATTAGCGTCAACGTTTTTCTACGGAGTGATTAATTGCATTTGGTCTAATAATTTTTTCGAAATTATTTATAATCGCTAAAATACGAGACAGAATGATAATGAACGAATGAAGTTTCAGCACTGTACCGCGACAAAATCAAACATTAGGCTACTTTAGAATTGGTGAATGATACGAAAAAAGAAACACCACCCTCTGCCTCTGGCCCTTTGGTTTTCTGGGCGGCTTCCGACTTTTCGGTTTCTTCTTCTTGTGGCCTTTACGTTTTTTATGTTTTGCTGTTTTTGAGACAAAAAAATTAAATTTCGTACAAGTGGCAAACGACTCAAGAAACAAAATTAACTAATGTGCATGCAAGAGACGCTCTCAAATTATTTTATTTAATACGGTATATTTAGTGAATAGATACACACAAATATCTGCTTTGTGAATGTAAGAAGAAATGATTGAAAATTTTATAAAACGCAACGGCAACGATGATGTGATGAGATACACACGACGTAACTCACCCATTCAATGTGGCTAGAACCATTTCAGGTGAGGTTTTCTCGTAAATGTTACTGAATCAGTGTTGGAGCGGTTCGAAATCGGGAACGGATATTAATTACACATTGATATCATTTTAAGATTTTTATTTTATGAAAATATTTTTTGAAATTAATTATTACTATTATTAATATTATTAAAATAATATTTTATTGATTTACATGCTTTTATAGGTTTAATTTGCGAAAAACGATTTTCATTTATTTTTAGCCAAAATTTTACGAATTGATTTTTCAAATTAATGAGTAAACATTATTTATTTATTTAAATATTGATATTAATTAACTTACATAATTTCTTATAATTATCAATCAATCATAAATAAATAACTTTCTTAATAAACGAGTTAAAGCCAGGAGGTACCTATAATATAAAATACTTATAACACTATTACAATGTGTTACGGTGAGTTTTATGGTATTCATTTGTTTGTTTGTTTGTAAACAATGCTCTATGTTTTTTCAAAATAAAAAGACAAAGTGTAGTAATAATAATTAGTAATAATATAAATAATAATAACAATACCTACTGTATAAATCCAACGCAAACAACATAAAAAACACAAAAAACCTCTTAATTTTCTAAATAAATAAATTTATTTTATTTCCGTAATAACTCCAGTCTGAATTGTTCGAGATAACGAACTACATACAATCAACAGAAAGAAATTTAACGATTTAATTCGGTCGTCAACGAAGCCGCTTTTATCACCACCACAACTCGACCACTACAGCTGCTGTCAGCTACGTGGCTGCTGCTTTTGTTGCTACTGTCGTTGCCGCTGTCGCGAGGAATTCTTTTCTGAACTGCTTGTTCTCGAGTTGTTGAGTCATCTCATAGTACTCGGACGCCAGAATACGCTTGTAAGCCGGTACCAGTTTCGGCAATGTGGCAAGGTCTTTCAAGGTCACCTGAAGGTCATTTTAATGAAAATGATTGGTTTAATTGTTATTAATGTTAAAGTCGGTGGTTATAGAATCATAATTTGATGTTATGCGGACTGGAGTTATGTTAGTTCGCTAAAATTTGCTGTCACAAGGTTGTTGAAGGATAAATGTTTTACAGACCAAATATAACAAAATGATAACAGTATTGATAATAATAATAACAACAACAACAACAACAACAACAATAATAATAATAAGACTCAAAACCCTTACCCTCATGTTATCGAAAGCCACGCCAACATCATCCCCAAAGACGTCAGTGAAGATGGGAAGTTTGTCGTACCTCTGACTGAAGTGGGTCAGGATGGTGAAGCTGGCCTTCATCTGCCGGCCTACCTCGATGGCCTGTGTACTTGTGCTGTTGTGCGCGCGCGTATGTGTTTGTGTGTGTGTGTGAGTGTTTGTGTGTGTGAGTGTTTGTGTGTTTGTGCGTGTGTGTTTAACCGACCAATGTTTTTTATCTCTAGCTTCCTCCTCCTTATTAGCGTCAAACGTCGCTTCGTGAATTAACACGTCACAATTCCTACCTGTGACGTCATAGCATGTTTGAATACGTTGGAGATGATGATGATGATGACGTTTTTATCTTAATCATCATCATCATCACCACCACTATTATCATCATCATTACCACTTTAATCCTCATTCCTCCAATTATATCACCATCGTCGCCATCAATATTCTCTACAATAAGAACCACCCAGCCATCATCATCATCATTAGAGTTATCATCATCATCATCATTAGAGCTATCATCATTATCATCACCAATGGAATTATCATCGTCATCATCACCACCACCTGCTTCGATGAGGTTCTTGGACGGCATGGTATCACCAGAGTAAACCAACTTCCATCCACATTTGACATCATCATCATTATCATTACTTAAACCTCTGTTATCATTATCGTTATCACTCCCTTTCTCATCATCATCATCATCGTTATCGTTACCACCGTGTAACACCAAGCCGTGTGGATGTTGCGTGTGCTCAACTCTTACTGTTTCAATCTTGATAGTGATGATGATGCCATTAATGATGATTCATTAATGATGATGATGATGTTGCTAACGACAACGACGATGATGATGATGATAACAATGATATTAACAATGATGTTGTTGATGACAAAGATGATGATGATGACAGCGATGATGATGATGACAACAACAATGATGATGATGATGATGACGTGACGCGGACGATGACGTAATAACTAATGATGACCTTCTTGAGACCGGTCAGCTTGAGGAGTTTCTCATAAGAAGGACTGACGACAACCACGTCGTCTGCTGCTCTCTCCCGCCTTCCTACGTGCAAACTCTCTGACGCAATGAATCTGTCCATAATAATGACGATCATCCTCATTATCACCACCAATGATGATGTTGCCAGCCATGAAGATGTTGTTGACACACACACACACGCACGCACACACACACACACGCACACACACACGCACACACACACGCACACACACACACGTACTCAATAGAATCCAGAATGGGTATATCGTCACAGTGAATTGAACTATACCATCTATACAATGCTCTCGGGGCAATTACGATTAAACGATCATCACCACCATCATTAACATTAGCATCGTCATCATCTTTGCCATTGACGATGACGTCATTCTTGTTATTTTGTTTACTTTTCATGTAATTATGTCTCTCTAGGGCGAATCCAATTAGGCCCTGGCGGTGAGTTAGTAATTGGATAATTGGTTAAATATATAGGTTACTCATTACATTAAATTAAATCAAGGGTGGGCAAACTACGGCCCGCGAGGCTATTTTATGCGGCCCGCGAGGCCCTGTTCGCCGAAAAAAGGTCGTCAGGGGCCACAAATCTTAAAAAAATTCTCACAGGGTCAAAAAATATTTGCTCTTTAAGTACATATGCGACCCTTTAAAGGTAAAATAGTTCTCAATGCGGCCCTCACAGCAAAAAGTTTGTCCACCCCTGCATTAAATCATCTAATTACAATCGGTAGATTAACTAACTGGTCAACCAATCAAACAAACAGCTAATCAATCACTCAATCAATCAACTAACCAACCAATCACACGATCAACTAACCAACTTACCAATCAATCAACAAACCAATCATTAAATCAAATATCCAATCACTCAATCAATTAATGAACCAACCAACCAACCGGCCAACCAACCAACCAGGTGATGATCAGCATGTAGGTGTGACACGAAGGCCCCTGCGAGGTCGGCCAACTTACCTTGACCCTTCTTCACCCCATAATGACGTAACAACTGACCGTAGGAATTTTCACCAGCGTCCATCACAAAACATTTCCCGTTTCTAGATGTCGCGTTTGTGTGTTTGTCCGTGTGCGAGCACGTGCGTGTGTGTGCGTGTGAATATATGTATGTGCATGTTTGTTTATTTACACGCGAGTTTAAACATTCACACAATTGATACAATACAACATAACACAACAAAACATATAGAAAAACACACAAATACACATAAAACAGCAAAACACTCACCAAAACACACAAATACACATAAAACAACAAAACATATAGCAAAACACACAACACACAATACAATACCCTAGATTAAGCCATACAGAGCTGACGTTGCGGTACTTGTTTGGTACTGCAGAGCCAGTACCGAGAAAAAGTATTTCTGGATTGTTTGTACTAACTGGCGAAGCTGTTAATTAGGAGAATTGCTACTTAGAAATTATCTCGGACAATTAATTAATTACTGCCCTAATTAATAATAATAATTAATAATAATAGCATCAATAATAACAAAACAATATCAATGATAATAGTTACGTGGGTTGAAGTTATTTTTATTCCTCCACTCGTCCAGAAACTCCTTCAGTCCATCTTCTCTCTCGATAAGTTCGTCAACGTACGATTTGGGATTTATTGATATACACTGGTCACTATAGTTATTATTGTTGTTATAATAATAATAATAACTATTATTATTATCATCGTCATCAATACAGTAACAACAAAGAACAGACAGTGACAACAAAGAACAGACAACAACAACAACATCATCACCACCATCATCACTAACAAGTTGAACGGACTTTCGGACACCGGCCTCATAATGAATTTAGCATTCGTTGCTGCATATTTGATCATATTATTCTTATTATCACTCATTATTTTACTGTCTATGCTGAAGTCATTTTCTGATGAAAGTTGCTGTTTTCGTAGGCTCTGCTGTTCGCCATCGACATATCAACGTTATAAAGTTATTAAAATAATTATGGATCGTTATAATTAATATAATTATTACCATTACAAAATTATTTCTTCATTTCTTGGTATAAACATTTTTGCTCTATATAACGCATCTTTTAAAACGCATGGTTAAACTTTTGTGACCACACACACACACAACACCACACGGCGCCACACCACACGACGCAACACCACACCACACGGCGCCATACCACACCACACGGCGCCACACCACACCACACGACGCAAATACTATACAGCTTTTTAAATTTCAAGCAGACGGCATTCGAAGCAGGTCACTGTGCGCAAAGACAAAGCGAAAAGTAGCAACCTTGCCATCTGAGCTAACATGCCAACTGTGATAAAATATAAAAAAATTAGTTGTTTAATTTAAAAATTAACTCATTCTCACGTAAGGTAGAGACGGAAAGATGAAAGGATGGATGAGGTGGAAGTATGTCTGCAATTTAAACATAGCCTCCGTGTCCAGTGTTGTTAACGTTGTAGAAGTTGGAAACATTCCATACTGAAACTTTTCCTCTGCAGTAGCGTTTGCGGTAGCTACTGGCGCTACTGCTGCTAGTAAGATCGTTGTGGCATCTTCCGTTGTAGTATTTGTGGTAACGTTCGAAGCTGCTGTCGTTGATAAGAAGTTATCAATGCTCTTCTCATTCAGGACCATGTGATGAATGTTTTCACTGTTTCTGAAACTGTTGTTAGAAGTTGGGCTATATCATGGTAATGATAACCATAATAACAACAACAACAACAACAATAATAATAATAACAATAATAATGTAATAATAATAATAATAACAATAACCTCTTCATCCATGTTTGATAGAGTGGGTGAGACATGATTGAGGAGTGAGTGAAATGAATGATAAGATTGAGAGGTGATAACGACGACGACTGAGGTGGCGGTGGTGGCGACAGAGTCGACAGGGAAGTTTTTTCATCTGAAAAAATATGAGATGAGAGAAAAAAAACTTGGTAATGAACGTCAGATTTCGACACATCTTCTTACCGTTAATGTTATTTTGAATGGTATCGCAATCATCATCATCGTCATCCTCATCGTTATCACCATCATCGTCATCACTATCATCGTCATCATCATCATTACCGTGATTCATGTACGGTGATAAGATTGGTGATGAAGTCACACAACGGACGTGCCCCAATGACGAGCATTCTACAACTGATGATGATGATGGTGGTGATGGTGATGATAATGATGACGGTGATGATGATGACGTTGATAACGATTATTATTACTACTATTATTATTATTATAAGTAAATATCTAGCGCTTTATTTAAAATTTTTCAAAAAAGCGCAGACAAAAATGCAATGAATAAATGAGAGAGAGAAAGAGAATAACACAAAGAAAAATGAATTAAATAAAAAAAACAATAATGATAATGATGAAAAAGACTATGATGATAACTAAGATGATGATGACAAAAATGATAATCTCATTTAACCAACCAAGGAAACAATGGTTTGGCTCGCACTTTGACAGCACATCGTCTGGTTTTATCTGGAAAATCGTAAATACAACAATGACAATAATAAAAACAACAACAAAAACAATAATAATATTAACAATAATAATAATAACATCAAAACCTCACCACCACCACAACTAACCAACCGATCTGTACCAGGCAGAATGACCTCATGCCCTTCTTTTAAAAGGGCCAAGTGTGGACCCCTATAACAATAATAATGATGATAACATACAAAAATAACAATAATAAAAATAATAATAGCGATAAAAATAGGAACAGAAATAACTCCCATCAAAACAAAAACACCAAACAGCATCATCATAAGCACAACGAAAACTACAACTCTCAACACTTCTATTATTATTATTATTATTATTACTATTGTTGCTATTACTACTACCTACTACTACTACTACTACTACTTACAAGTACTACTACTACTACTACTACTACTACTACTACTACTACTACTACTACTACTACTACTATTACTACTACGACAACAATACTAACGCTGGGACGTTCAGCTCAACACATTTTGCAAGATCAACGCTCCTCTGCTTGGCATGGGGCTTGTGGCAATAAAAAAATAATAATAATAATAATAATAATAATATCATTGATGAGGTTGAAAACGATAGCAAATGTGATTATGATGGAGGGAGAAGAACAGTGATGACGAAAGTGACAATAATAAAAGCGATCGACGATGATGATGAAGATGAAGACGACGACGATGATGACGACGACAACGACGATGATGAAGGTATTAGACCTTGCATAGATAAGCAACAGAATTGATAGCAACAGCTTCTTTTGATAGCTTCATCTTTTTAACAGTAACTATAATTATAATTATTATAAAATTATTATAAATAGTTATAAAACGACCATCATCATCACCACTATCATCATCATCAATATAACATCATTACCAGGCCCGACATCGTCATCATCATCAGCACCATTTGATAGTGGGATGTATTCAATGGTCATAGCTGTGTCAGTGAATTTTTCTGATGTTATTTCTTCTTTGACTGTTTGTTCGTTTGTATGTTTGTTTGTATGTTTGTTTGCATGTTCGTTTGCATGTTTCTTTGTATATATGTTTTTTGTATGTGTGTTTGTTCGTATGTTTGTTTGTATGTTTGTTTGTATGTTAGTTTGTTTGTTTGTATGTATGTTTGTTTGTAAGTATGTTTTTTGTATGTTTGTTTGTATGTTAGTTTGTATGTTTATTTGTATGTATGTATGTATGCTTATGTGTGTAACTGCACAGGAGTGCCTTACATGTATGTTTGTTTGTTTGTAAGTATGTTTGTTTGTATGTTTGTTTGTATGTTTATTTGTATGTATGTATGTATGCTTATGTGTGTAACTGCACAGGAGTGCCTTACAAAAGAAATGAAAAGAAATTTATTTAACTTCTTAAGGTCAAATAAATTTATTTGCATTGTGTAGGTATTTGTGTGTGCATATGTGAATGTGTGTGTGTGTATTTGTGTGCATGTGTGTGTGTGTGTGTGTGCGGGCATAGGCGTGGCTATGTCGTTTCAAAGATAATGCCAACAAACCTATTTCAATATTTTCGAATTTTGAAAAATTTCTTGATGAAGAAATGTGATGCTCCTAAAAGGAAAGAAATGGACATATGGATTTTTTCAACACCAGTAAATTAAAACCAATTAATTATTATTATTATTATTATTAATAAAAATTCATTCAAAACCAAAATGAAACCATTAAAAATTATAACCATAAATGTACACCAGTGTGTGAATATATAGGTGCATAGGTGTGTGTGTATGTGAGTAAACGTTTCTATGCATGCGTGTGCGTATGTGTGTGTAACAAAATAAAAAACATGGCAGGCGGTAGTGATGTAGAAGATCGCCAAACAGACCACATTAGGCGGACCGTGGATGAACATCTGCTTCGTTTCCGCTGTTTCAAAGGTCAGCGATAGACCTAAGTGATGTTTATATTTGAAATTAATTTATTACTACTACAATTAGTACTACTAAAGTTAGTACTACTACATCTACTAAGTCTACAAATACTGCAAAAATTACTAATTACTAACATTAAAACAATACCACTACTGACCTATTAAACCCCCTACGTTCCTCCAATTTGCATTCGTTAAAAACACTCTGTTAGCACCTTTTAACTTTCTGGATGTTTAATGAAACAATCAATTGGTGAATTAATTGGTGAATCAATTGGTGAAACAATTGGTGAAGCAATTGGTGAATCAATTGATCAATCGAATATTAATCTAGGATCTAGTCAGTCTGTCAAACAGTCAGTCAATGATAATAATAATAATAATTACTTATGTTCTGTAGCAATTCTCTGAGTGCCTTCGCCACAATTGAACATGTATCTGATTTATTTTAGTGTGTATTTTGTTGAAGAACATTGCGGGTAGAAATTCTCGAAATTAAAAAAAAATTTTTTAAATTAAACCAGTCAATCAATCAGTCAATTCCTCAATCAATTATCAACCATTCAATTATTAAATCCAATTAATTAAAATTAATTAAAATAATCACAAATCAAACCGTCTCCAACTACTAACTTGAAATGTGACATGCTGACGACGAGACACATGGGTGTGCCATGGTGGCCACTGCCGATCGCAACCGCCTCAATCAAACTCGGAATCGTCTGCGTTTTCTGCTTCTTTATCGCTCCCTGTTTCTTGCCGTTTGTTGCCGATGTTGTAGTGAGCGGCGCTTTGCTTTTCTTCATTATCGCCCAAGTAACAATTTTCAATTTAGATGGTAAAAAATTAAAATTTATCATCAATAAAATTAGAAACTTTAACAAATATAAACGGATTTTACGTTTTTTTTGTTGTTTTTTGTATTAAAAAGTTGCATCAGAAATCAAAATATTTACATAGAGTAAACAGTTTTAAGTGAAATACGTACAGGCAGTAAAAAGTTAACTTCGACAAACAACCGCCTAACAACAGTGCAAGTCTCGTTATTTGCCACTTCCAGACATAAAAATAAGCACATAGACACCAAACAAACACACAGACACACACATACACTTCATGTCTCACTGGTTCATTCAAACAGACAGCTGAAACCCATAAATACCCCGAAACATTAGAAAATATCAAGACCGATATGCCTTGATCTCCATTATAATGAACTTTTAACAAGATCGGAAACAGCTAAAATTCAATATAGCTGATTCGAGTTGTATAGCTCAATTTCTACTACTTCCTATCTAATTCAATTGAGATTAATTTAAAGGCTTAAAAATTTTGTATACTGTGAATGTTGTCTGGCAATCCAAATAAGTATTTATTTTTATTTAAAAATAATCCTCACTTTCTCAAGAACCAAAAATTGAACCTTAGAACGTGAGACATACTTTCAATAACCAAAAGATACAATTAAAACAGGGAACAAACTCGTGAAATAAAAAATAAAATAATTTAATCTAATAATATTCAATGCCAGAAATTAATAAATTTAAATTAAATTATAAATTAGTACGGAAAATGATAGTGAAATATTCACATAGGAGGGAGATATGATTGGTCGATTGACGGGGGGTCCGTTGGTAGTGTGTTCATAGTCACACGACGCGGGCTGATCAGGGATTCAGCCAGCATGGCCAGCACCAATAACTGGAAAAATAAATATTCATTATTATTATTATTAGTTTTAGTAGTAGTAATAATAGCAGCAGCTGTAGCAGCAGCAGCAGCAGTAGTAGTAGTAGTAGTAGTTTTGTTGTACTTATTATTATTATTTTTATTATTGTTGTTGTTACATCATCATCATCATGTCGTCGTCGTCGTCAACATTACTATCGTCATCATAACCGGCATCGCCACAATCATCATCATCACCATCATCATTATCATCATCACCATCGTCATCATCATCATCATCATCACTAACGACCGCTACGATGAGACATGTGTTGTAGCTCAAGGCCAGTATCCAATAGTTGCGGTAGGTCCCTTTCAACACGTGACTACAGCCCTTAATAGTCATTATTATCGTCATCATCATCATCATCGTAATTATTATCATAACCCACTTCCCGATAGAATTTTTCCTCCCAAAAAATGCACTTATCTTCGACATCCAGTGGACAACAGCTGATGGGAAGTTCGCCGTTTGATCGATCGAACCCGGGCTGGTCGAACCATTCTAGAAAAGAATTCGCTCCACAACACTTGCTCTGTTTGTGTTTGTATGTGCGAATTTTCAGTGCGTTAGAATGATTTATGTTTATGCGTGTGTTTATGTTTATTTTGTGTGTGTGTGTTTGTGTGCATGTTTGTTTCCACGTGTGTTTATGTGAGTGTGTGTGCGCCTAGGAAGTACTGGATTCAAGTGTGTCGTGTGTCGTCTTGAATATTCATCATCATCAATCATTTTCATCACTACCATCATTATCATAATCGTCACCAACATCACCATCATCACCTCTGACTGTATCACGAAGACCCTATCATGATATACTTTGTTGGATATCATAAACTTCATCACGTTTTCCGATACTCCGTCCACCTGTTTCAATCAATCATTCATTCAATCATTTATCCGTCCATTCAAACATTCATTCATTCATTCAATCAACCATTCATTCAAGCAAGTTATTTCTTCGTTGTTGTTGTTTGTGTTGTTGTTGTTTTCGTTGTTGTTTTTGTTGTTGTTGTTGTTGTCGTTGTTGTTTCGTTCGCTATCACTTTTTGACCATTTTACATTTCAACAATGATTTTGAAAAATCATAAAAAAATAAATACAATAAAAATCTCTCATAAAACTTTGCCACTTCTTACAACTATAAATATAATTCTAAAAGTTTGAAATAAAAATTTACACAAATTTTTTTTTATAAAATCACAGCACTAACAAATATATCCCAAGTGGGGTCTACCCGCCCTGGCTGCACCTACACCCCCTTACTATACCTACCCCCTGGCTCTACCTACTCCCTGGTTCTGCCTACCCTCTGGTTGCACCTACAACCTCCCATGTATTGCTACTACAAATACTACAACCCCCCATGTATTACTACTACAAATACTACAAAAAGTTTACTACAAACTAACTTCACTAATGTTTCGCGCCGTCATGTAGAGTTGTACAACTACCAGGATGATGTGCGTTATCAAGAGGAGAGTAAACTGTGGTTGTTGTTGTTGATGCTGCTGTTATTGTTGTTGTTGTTGTTGTTGTTGTTGTTGTTATTACTATTTACTACTACTGCTACTTTTACTGCTATTGCTACTATTGCTACTACTACTACTACTGCTGCTACTATTACTCTTTTATTATTATTATTATTATCATCATCATTATCATCATTATCATTATCATCATTACCATTATCACAAACACCATCATCATCAGTATCATCCTCACGCTTATTATCATCATAACCATCTCCATCATTCCCTTCCGATCCATCATCATCACCATCATCATCACCATCATCATCATCACCATCATCATCATCACCATTATCATCATCATCATCCACAGCCACTACCAACGATCAATTCCAGAGCCACCATCTTCTTGAGCAGAAGCGCTGCTCCGACGACGACCGCGAAAATTTGGAAGCAGCAGAACATGATGTAGTAGTAGATGCTGAAGTGCTTGTACTGGAAGGCCTCGTCTGGTTCGTCGTTGTTGTTTATCAGGATGTAGAAGTTGAAAAAACCGCTAAACTGATGGTGACGATGATGACGATAGTGGTGGTGGTGGTAATGGTGGTGGTAGTAGTGGTGGTAGTAGTGGTGGTAGTAGTAGTGGTAGTGGGGTGGTGGTAGTAGTGGTAGTGGTGGCGATTGTGATCATCATCATCGTCGTCATCATTATCGCCAAAATGTCGTCGTCAAACTTTTAATTTTAATCATCTTAATCTATTATAACCTTCATCATGAATACTGTCACCAATATCATCATCATCATCATCATCACTATCATCCTCATCACTATCATCATCATCATCACTATCACCATCATTACCATCGTCATCACTATCATCACCACCATCATCATTGTCATCATCATCATCACAATCATCATCAGACCGCTATGATGATGAGAATGACTACGATGCCCATATCCTTGAAGGTCGAACCAGTCTCCACTATGAGATTCCTATGAGCTGGCGTTATTATGGTCACTGTATATGAGGTGATAGTGAAGATGATGATGATGATAACGGTGATGATGATGATGATAATGATGATGTAATCATGATGACGGCGATGATGATAATGATGATGTAATTATGATGATGGTGATGATGTTGATAGGACGATGTTAACGATGATAGTAGTTATGAAGATGATGATGATGATAACGGTGATGATGATGATGATGATAATGACGAGGGTGATAGCGATGATGGTGATGATGTTGATATGACGGTGTTTATGATGATAATGATAGTAGTTATAATGATGATGATAATGAAACTGACGATGACAAGAAGAGCGGATCAAATCAACTACTAACTTTTCAATTTTTCAATTTTTTTTTCCAAAACAATGCCAAAACCAAAAAAAGATAAGTGATAGTAACAGTTTCTTTATCAACTTTAGTAAAATTACTTCTCTATTTTATGGTTTACTAAAAACTCGACAAAAATTGCAATACAGAGAAAGACATTTTTAAAGAAATTTCTCTACAAAAGTTACTACATCTTCTGTAGCAGCCCCAGAATGACGATGATTTACTAAAATTGAAATTGCTTGGCTACTAACTATTTAGAATACTAAATTACAACTGATTACCGCGTTTAGGTATCAAGTTTACATATTACTACTGTGTATATCTATTATACAGTTTTTTTTTGAGTAAAATTACACAATTTGAGTTTAACTATCAATACGCTAATGTAATATTGAATATATTTATCTATTTACTACATTCGCAATTCAAACAAATTTCAAATAAATGTTTTTCTCTTCAAATTCTTCTATAAAAATTAATTTAGAAAAGTTCGTTACGGAAACAAAAACATAGACAAACAAACAAAGAAATCAATGAAAATAATTATACATCAATCCCATCATGACGTCATTTGAATTTTAAACGTGTTTTCAACGGAGGTATGAAGAGAATATGAGAATGAGAAAGAGAGGTAAAAATGAAAAATGGAGAGAAATGGAGAAAGATAAGAGAGGAAAGAGAGAGAGAGAGAGAGAGAGAGAGAGAGAGAGAGAGGGAGAAAGAAAATATTAATTAGGTTCACGTTCTTTGTTTTTTCCTATACCTATATGTGACGACGCACGAGGCAACCAAGGCTAGCAGCTTTTAATTGAATAATTAATCAATTAACCAATTAATTAATTAATTAATTTGTTAAAAAAATAATAAATTATTAATGTAAATTAATCGATTATATAATTTAATTAAATATTAATCAATCAACCGTTATGAAAATTCATCTTCGGCTTTCTTTGCGTCCAAAGTCATACACTGCAGCAAAAGACCAGACGTCTTTAACCCAATACACCATCACACCGTTATTATACCATATAAATAATGTTAATCCTAACCCAAAAAATGCTATACAAACTGAGATGAGACTTGTGGAGAAGAGAGCCAGGGCCAAAAATTCGCATGATTTCTTCTGTGCTAACACTAAGCCTTCTCTGCAACCCTAACAACGCGTTGTGTGTTGGTTGATGTTTGTGTGTGTGCGTGTGCGTGTGTGTGTTGGTATATTTGTGTGTGTATGTGTGTTTGTGTTTAATATAAAAAATATATAATTTAAAATGAATAGTGTCAGTTTGAAAAGTTTAAACTTTCAAAGTTGAAAAAGTTAACTCAAATGGAAGTATAAAAAACAATGAACGGAGCAATTGTTAATTTTATGAATCAATTAACTAACCAACAATCTAATCAACCAACCAACCAATCAACCAACCAACCAATCAATCGACCAATCAACCAACCAACCAATCGACCAATCAACCAATCAATCGACCAATCAACCAACTAATCAGCGAACCAACCGCAACAATAAACGATGAATTATTCGTGAAACATCCCAAATGCTGGTTCTCATAGCAGCAGGATGTGGGCAGAGTGATGGGTTGTCAGAATACTTCTTGTTCAATTTCCAATCCATATAATCGTGGAAACCACAGCAAGGTATCTTATACATTAAATTATAATAAAATATATCAATAATAATAACAAATTTTTTATTACAATAAAACCCAACATGTCAACAAGTCCAATTCAGAATGTTAGACAACTACAGAAAAAATTAAGATACTTCAAATTCTCAGTCACATGATAGAAATGAAGTGAATGACTCTGCGTTCAAAACCAGCCACTGTGACGTAAGAGACGGGCGTTTTACCGCTAGGCTATCTCACTAACAAATATTTTTTAAAAATCTTTCATAACTACTACCGTCTGTTGGATGAGGATGATGTAATCCTCATTGGCACCTGCGATGTACTGCAAGGTCCTGTTTGTTATCATGTATTCCAAAGACTGTTTGTGTGTTTGTTTGTTTGTTTGTGTGTTTGTTTGTTTGTTTGTTTATTTGTTTGTTTGTTTGTTTGTTTATTTGTTTGTTTGTTTGTTTGTTTGTTTGTTTGTTTGTTTGTTTGTTTGTTTGTTTGTTTGTTTGTTTGTTTGTTTGTTTGTATGTATGTATGTATGTATGTACGTATGCATGTTTGTGTGTTTGTATGTTTGTATGTATGTTTTTATTGTGGGGTATGTATGTATGTATGTAAGTTTGGCCATGCTCGATAAATTCCAATAAGAATTTTATCATGGTCAGTCCGCTTCTTATCATTAAAATTTTTTTTTAATTTTATGAAGCAAATAAAATTTCGTTTCGTTTCGTTTGTGTGTATGTTAGTTTGTTTTTATGGATGAATATATGTTTGTTTGTAGGTTTGTGCATACACATACTTAGGTAGTTTTATATATTGGCGTATGTATGTTTTGTTTATGGGTATGCAAGCGAGCACAAACACATACAAACAAATACAAAGATTTAAGAACATAAACAAATAAAATATTGAACTTTAAGAAGTTACACAAAAATACGCGAACGTTTTCAAGCGTAGAGAGACACATACAAACGCATACAAAAGTCTACAAAACTATAAAAACAAATACAATGATGAACAAAAGTATACAATAATATACAAACGCGTATAAAGATATAAAAAAGCATACAAAGATATACGAACACTTTCGCTTTTGGACAGTTGGCCAATGAGAGTACCGCTAACAAAATAGATGATGCCAAGGAAGAAAAATATCACCGAAAACTAGGTTAATAGGTCAGGTCAAAATGTTGGGGTCGTTCATCAGTTAATGGGTCATTTATTTGTTTATAAATCAACCAATTAACCTAAATTAATTATTAACCAACCAATTAAATGTTACAAAAATCAACCAAATATTTAGATATTTAAATAATTAGATCGTGTCAATTAAAGTATTACATTAAAAAATTAACCAATCTAATGTCTGGTTTTTATAAACCGGCCACTCAACCGGCCAATCAGATGATTAGATTTAAACACTAGCCAGTAGCCCCACAACTGGCCAATCAGTCGTCATTTTTTATAAAAAAATCTTTCCATTTTATAAACCACTAGTGTTTAGTTTCAAAAACAAGATACTGAATTAACCAATCATAGGCATAGTTTTAAAAACCGGTTAACAAAATCTTTACATTTAAAAACCAGCCAATCAAATCTCACCAAAGATAAGACCACCGAACTCCTCATGACAAGCCCCACCCCTCCGATGGCGTACATCACTATGAGGGATGACGTCATGATGATGAAGATGAACAGGAAGTCAACAAATAACTGCCTGTAAAAGAGCATCATTATCATAGCGCCCATAGACATTACCTGGCGATGATGATGATGATGTTGATGATGTTGTTGATGATGATGATGATTATGATGATGATGATGTTGATGATGATGATGTAAATTTTAGCTAACAAACAAACATACGTACAACCATGCAAACATACATAGAAGCAATCATGAAAACATACATACAGACATACATACATACATACATACATACATACATACATACATACATACATACATACATACATACATACATACATACATACATACATACATACATACATACATACATACATACATACATACATGTGCAATTAACGACAAATCAAAGTGTTAATCCATTTGTTACTTGATGTTTGACGGTTCAGTGTCACTCATCATGTTTTGGTTTTAACATACATACATACATACATACATACATACATACATACATACATACATACATACATACATACATACATACATACATACATACATACATACATACATACTTACATACATACATACAACATTAAAGATGGCGGAGATACAAAACAAGGCTTCCCATTTTTTGTCCACCAGAAACATAGCGAATGTGCGATCACATACTTGGTGACTACTTGGCTGCTCACTGGCGTCGGTATTTGCTACTGACAGATTAGCTTTCAGAGAGACAAATTTAAATCAATCAATTAATCTATAAATCAATTAACCACACAATTAATTATTAATTGTGTAAATTTAAAGTTTAAGAGAGATAAATTTAAATAAATTAATTGATGAATTGTAAATTAATAAGATATAAAAATAGTTAAGTGATGGATTGATTTTAAAATTTTTATTTGAGTGAGTGAGTGAGAGAGTGAGTGAGTGAGTAACTGATAGGACGTACGCACATCTCTTTTTTCCATCTTTAGTTGCTGTTGGTTTCTGAGGTCTTGTGACGGGTGACCTTCGAGGTTGATTCATCTGGGATGGAGACGAGGAGGATGATGATGATAATTGTGATGATGATGACGACGACGATGATGATGACAATAAAGATAACGATATTAATAATTGAGAAAATGTATGGTGCCTCAACGAAACAGCTACTACAAACGCTTAATAGTTATTATATAATAGCACTTAATAATAATAATTATCTCATAATAATTATATTTCTAGTTATATCATTATCACATCTGTTAAAAGAAGTTGACGTTTCTAACATTAATAACACCGATTAAAAAAATTATTGCGATGATAACGAGTTGATATTTTGGACATTTTGTTTTGTAAACAGAAGATAGAAGAGCGTATGATTGGATTTTATTTTCTGAGACAAATGAGACAATATAATTAATCAATTAATTTATTTATTTATTTATTAACTAATTATTTAAATTTTCTATTACCATTTGCTTTTCTGAAATTTTGAATAAAATTTTTGAAAAATTTTCGAAGTGATTTTTTGAAAACTTTAAATTCATTATACCTAAACTGCACTTTTTGGATATTTCATAATCTTAGTCGGTCTAGTTTCACGTTTATTTTATATAATTTATATTTATTTTGCTAGAATTATTATCAATTAAATTTATCCCTTCCTATAAATACATAAACGGTATGTTGAATTCATGATTATGAAAACAATTATCAGACAGTTTTGTTCATCAAGTTGTCAAATTGGGTATAAGACGTGTTAATAAGTAAATATAATAGATAAAGACATCTGTCTTTACCTATGATTTTCTCTTTATGTCTCTTTCTCTCTCTCTCTTTCTCTCTCTCTCTTTCTCTCTCTTTCTTTTTCTCTTTTTTTCTTTTTTTTTCTCTTTCTCTCTCTCTTTCTCTCTTTCCCTCTCTCTAACTTTTCATCCAAGTTCTCTATTTCTATCTTTCACACTTTCTTTTCTCCCTAAGTCTTTTCCTATTTTTCTTGCTCCATCACTATCTTTTCTCTCTTTCTCTTTCTCTCTCTCTTCCTAATCCAGCATCTCTCTCATCTTTTTTGTCTCCTCTCTCTTCTTCCTCTTCTTCTCCATGATGATATCATTGGATTCGATGGGGCCAGTTGATGTAGGTTGAAGGTTATTCTTTTTCGCTACGCACACGACCAACAGTATCGACAGCAGGCCTGTTATCAACTATAATTTATTTTATTATTATAAATATGATTATATTAATAGATTTAATTATGAATGTATTATTATTATTATTATTTTATTATTATTATTATAATTACCGACCAGTAGAGTGAGCAATAAACATAGGACGACCAAGTATATCCAGTTGTGGTTTTTCTTCAGGTCGATCAGAAACTGTTTGCATGGCTGGGATGATGATTGTAACGATGATGATGATGGTGGCGGTGGAGATAGATGGTGATGATGATGATAATGATGATGATGATGACGATGTCGATGGTGACGATGATGATGGTGACGATGATGATGATCGTAACAAATAATAATAATTTCATAATTTCATAATCCGATAATTTCATTTGGGTGCAATAATGTCGCAATAATTTTATATAAAAAAAACTGCTGTTATTCCAAAATGGGCTAGAGGGCTTTACCCCGTTCAACTCAAACCCGTGTACAACCAAAAAATACAGCAAACCCTTGTTAGAAATTCGGTAGTGGTGATGTTACACTTCCTCGGTGCATTGCGTTTTTTTTGGTAGCAGCAAGAATATGGTAGGGTTGTCGAGTCGGAAAAACCGACCGACTCGAACCAATCGGTGTGATTATGAAAGCCGCAACACTTACCCTGGCAATTTGAATAAACTAATTAAACTATTAAAATAATTAATTAATTATTTAATTATTTTAATGAATGAATAATTGATTAGTTAATTGAATGGTCAACAAGTTTAGCAAGGTTTTTGTTTTAAACTTCAAATAATTATGTCGAAAACCTATCTTATTCATTCATTTATTATATTTATGTGATTATTATTCATTCAATTAAAGTTTACAATCACCTTAATCAGTCAATTAAATAATTATTTGTGTAATATTCACAACCAATTAGTCACAACTAATAAATAAATTAAATCATTACATAGAATTAATTAATAATCTAAAAAAAAATAAATAAAGTCAATTTGAATAAACTAGTGATAGCAACATCTCTGTGGATATCGCTTAAGAAGAATAAGTCCTCATTGTTCAGCATTTCGTACGTGTCTATGTAGTATTTGTACTGCTCGAACGCTGCCTTTGTGGTCTGGTGTTTCATCATCATCATCATCATCACCATCATCATTATCATCATCATCATTATCATCATCATCATTATCATCATCTGTTTCGCCATCGTCGTCGTCGTCATCACTACCGAAATCATCCACTCACATTTCTCGTTTCTTCGAAAATGAATATGCACACCACCGTCGTCTCCATCGTAATGGAGATTGTCAACAACCCAAACTGAATGATTGAATGAATGAACGGACAAACGGACGAACGAACGAACGAATGAACAAACGAATGAATGAATAAATGAATGAAAAATTGACGGTTGGATAGATATATGAATGAATGCATGGATAGATTGATGGATGGATAATCAAAAAATAAGCGATTCGATGAACGAGCAAATGATTAATTAAACTAACAAAACCAATAAAAATAAGGCTACTAACAACAAGGATGAACTTCAACTTTTCTTTCATCACTCCGTATACCCCGCAGGCCAGGGCAACGGACACCATTGAACACTTAATGATAAGGACCATCCTATCTACTGACCTCACGGTCATTTGGATTCCCAAGCCTATGTACAATGCCTTAATAAAATTTTTAAACCTTTATATATTTTTTTTAGATAAAAACGAAAAAAGCAAAAAACATACAAAAAATAGGCAAAAACTAAACAATCAACCAAGCAAAACCTAGAAAGAACATACAACGCTATCTTTAGATACTTATTCCTTTTGTAAAATATACAAAACTATACAAAACCCCGACAACCAGCCATGCAAAACCCAGAAAGAACAAACAACGCAGTCTTCAGGTATTTATTCCACTTGTAAAATATACAAAACTATTCCAAACCCCGACAACCAACCATGCAAAACCCAGAAAGAACATAAATAGCCGTCTTCAAATACTTTTTCCTCTTGTAAATTTTTCTTAAAATTATGTTCGGAGCTGCCTGCTCTTCTGGTTGGTTATTATTTTCCGAACCAATCGTAACGTTCATTGAGTTTTTACCTTCTTCAATTGTTTCCGGTATTTTCGCGCCATCTACGGTCATATCTACGGTCATTTTTTGGTTATTTTATTATTATTTTTATTATTTACATTGTTGTTTTTATTATGTTTATTGTTTTATTTTATTATTCGCATGTTAAAATAATTTTTAATGTGATTTTCACTGGTCTAGTTATAGCCTATTGTATTTGTGTAGTTTTTCTATTAGCTGTAATATTGTCGAGGTTTTATGTTACGTAAGTACTTACGTACCGTTGGTTGTATTGACACCTTCTTTCATTGTTGTTGGATTTTAAGTACAATTTTAAAGTTTAGTCTTGTTTTTAAAATATTTCGAGATAAATACTTGATGAGAAATGTTTAAAAAAATATTTGTGTTTATGTTTTGTTCTATTAGCAGCTGCGTTTCTGAAACTATTTTTGTCATTTGGGTTCATATTATTTATAAAATAATAAATTTTATTTATAAATATTTATTAACATTTATTTTTAAAAATTATTATTTTTATTAGTATTTGGTTGTTTAATAGGTTGTTTGGTTGTTAATTAAAAATAGTGATAAGTGTGAAGATAGCAAATTCATAGGCACAAGACACATACAGAACATTTAAGACCCTATTACTAAGTTTTTAGACTATACATACAAAGTTGTTTTTACTGAATTACTGTTGAAATGACGAAAAGATCTTATGCGTTCACAACAGCTACCGTCGAAGAAATATTTTAGTAATTTTTTTTCCCATAAAAACATTATAAACAACAAACATGTAGTTGGTTATGTTTGAAAAACAATTTATCAAAACAAAACTAAATTTTTTTTAGAAACTCATTTGGCAAAAAAGTGTCAGAAACTCATAGACGTCCATTTAATTGTCATTAACCAAGCCATTAATCAAATAAAAAGTCAATTTTTCTCTGAAACTGCTCCTTTTTTCAGCTTTTCCTACTTTTTCTAGGACCCATTTTACTTTTTTCTCTGTTTTTTACCTTTCACGGGTGCGTCAAGTTCTTCACTGGCACTTTCGGCTATCCCACTGGGCGGGGCTGGATTGTGGAGGGTGGCCATGGCTGGTTGAGTGAGATTGCTCCCACGTTTTTTACGATAGCACAGGATTATTATAATCGTCAGACTGAGTGCTACAAGCTGAATGGTTGTATGCAGTAAGGGAGGTTATTTAGGATTTTGAATTTTTTTTTTCAGTCAGTCGGTCAGTCAGTCGGTCGGTCGGTCAATAAACTAGCTAACCGATAAGGAGAGAAGAAGAATGTTAGTCGCTAGTACGATCTTCATCAACTGCTTCTTTTTATGTATTGAAAGTCTCAGACAAGGCTGCGTGTGTTGATGTTGTTGCGATGGGCTGATGAATTGTTGTAATGATGTTATGTTGTTGTGATATGATGCCTGTAATGACGTCAGTATGTCTGTATTAAAGTTATTATCGTTATACAATCAAATACTGACAGACAGACCAACCAATCCTCAAACATACGCACACAATCACACACACACATACAAACAATTCTTTCTCTCTC
>NW_008705254.1:5161622-5174122 GCF_000326865.2 Helobdella robusta
GTTCGTTCATTCACTTATACATCTATTCGTCCGTTTTTCTACATTCCCCGTTCACACGGTAACAACAGAAACAGTAGTAACAGTAGCAATCACAAATCACAACTGCAAATGCAATAACAACAACAAAATAATAATAATAATAATAGCAATAATGAAAATAATGATAATAGTAATGATAAAAATAAAATTAGTAATAATAATAATAATCACTGCGGTTAAGTATCGCCAGTTTTGGCGGTAGGCTGCGTAAATCCCGACCGCGCACATCCCTATTATGGCGGCACCCTGTATGAAGGCCACCATGCCGACGAACTGGCGGCCGTCTGTTGTTTTTTTTATCTCCAATTTCGTCATCAGGTTCGAGCCTAAAAACTTTAAAATTTCGGATGAGTAGAGGATAGATTGAATGATGGATGGATCAATTGATGAATGAATCGATTGATGGATGGATGGTTCATTTGATCGATGGATGGATGGATGGATGAATGAATCGATTGATGGATGGATGGTTCATTTGATCGATGGATGGATGGATGGATGAATGAATGGATGGGTGAATGAATGCATGGATTAATGGATCTGTGAATGGTCTATTACAAGGGTGGGCAAATTACGGTGGCCCGAGGGGCCTCGTTCGCAGCAAAAAAAGATCGTCAGCCAGACATTATGACTAAAAAAGAAACCAAAAATCATAAAAATTTGCTAAGTACATATGCGGTCCTTTAAAGGTAAAATAGTTCTCAATGTGGCTCTCACAGCAAAAACTTTGCCCCTCCCTTGTCTAATAGGTGGAAAGTTGAATAAGTGAGTGAGAAAGTGGTTGAATAGATAGACAGACAGACAAACAGACAGACAGACAGATAGATAAATACTACTGCTATCACATACAGCAACGCATAGTGCAGTAACGTAGACAAAGTTTTTCGCCCATTTCAGACGCTTCTTATCTGTCTCGGTTTCAATGTAAGCTGGTTTTTCCTCTTCTGAATTTTCTATTATTATTATTATTATTATAATCATCATCATTGTTATTATCACTATTATTAGTAGTAGTAGCAATAGTAGCAGTGGTAGTAGTAATAGTAGTAGTAGTAGTAGTAGTAGTAGTAGTAGTAGTAGTAGTAGTAGTAGTGGTAGTAAGTAGTAGTAGTACTTGTAAGTAGTAGTAGTAGTAGTAGTAGTAGTAGTAGTAGTAGTAGTAGTAGTAGTAGTACTTGTAAGTAGTAGTAGTAGTAGTAGTAGTAGTAGTAGTAGTAGTAGTAGTAGTAGAAGTAGCAACAGCATTTGTTTTGTAGTGTAGTAGTATTAGTAATATAAGAAAAAGTAATGATTATACTTAGGAAAGTGATTAAAAATTTAAGGGAGCTGTAGCGTTAACTTACGATGGTTCATTATTGTAGGTTAATCGGTGGAACAATCAATCAGTCAGTCAGTCAACTTCTCAATCAGTTAAACATTTAATAAGTCAATTAACAAATCAATTAATTAATCTATCAATCGATCATTACAATCGATCAATCAATCAATCAAGCAGTTAATCTATCAATCGATCGATCGATCGATTGATAGATTTGATAAGTTAAATGTTTTTGTGTTTTTGTTTTTCAAACACATTCTGACGTCATTTAAATATTTTTGATCTTTTTTCGAATTATTTAAAAATGAAGTGAAATAAAATTAACTGTTTCGAGAATAATTTAGAAACTGTAACGACATTAACAAATAAATGAACGAACGAACGAACAAATGAGCGGACTAACGAATGAATGTATGATTGAGTGAATGAATGAACGAACGAACGAACGGACGAATGAATGAATGAATGAACAATAAATAAGGAAACAAAAGAAAGAATGAATAAATGAATGAATGAATGAATGAATGATTGAGTGAATGAATGAATGAATGAATGAATGAATGAACGAATGAATGAACGAATGAATGAATGAATGAATAAATAAACATTTGATCAACAGTTTCAAACTGCAGATGACACTAACAGAACAAAACACACACACACAGGCAAACATCACGCACACACACCATTCTTACGAAATCGAAAGCTTGGGAATTCCCATATTTATTCACAGTGTAATGTAGTAAAAACCTTACAAGGAAATAAAACAAGATGATGAATTGCGTAATGAATTACGTATAATACTACATTAAAACCATAAATTAATTAATTATTTTATTTAATAGATTATTTTATTTTGCAAAAATGTCAAACTTGGAAAAAAATCTTACATTTAAAGAGACAAAAATGAATATAATAACAGTTTTGGAGTGCAAACCAATTATGATAACCGAGCTGGAAACGCTATACCAGAAATTGTTTGATTGCCGGATCGGATGGCAAGAGCTCGGGTTCGATTCCTTGCTTGACCTGCTGTACAACATGCAAGATGTCCTGTCTATGTTAGTCTGCGTTTTTACTTAATTTTCTAATTCACCGCGTTTATTTATAAATAATTTCTGTGTTGTTTTTTTATGTTCTTATTTATACCACTTGGTGGGATAGTTACGTTAAGTGGTTTGGTTTGGTTTAGTTTAGTTTAGAGCACCGTGCGTTTGCATCGCAGAAGCCCGGTTCAAACGCACAAAGATCTACAGACTCATATGACGCCTTCATCCAAATTTAATATTTTTACAATTGTTTGAGATTTAATTGCACAGATAAATAAATTCAGTTGCGGTTGTTGTTTCAGTGATGGAAACGCCGTGAAAGTGAAAGAAAATTATTCGGAACCGTTTGGTCGCAGTTTAGAACGGTCAGTCGGTATCTCACCACCGACGCCTAAACAACCTAATCATAATCACTACCACCAATCAGCAAACACATCGTCGTCGTCGTCATCCACTCCGACAAGACGATCGAGTTATGCAGGGAGAGCAAGATTCGGCGGTGGAGGATTTCGCGGTCAATCTAGCAGGGGTAATGAATGAAATTTGGTTGATGGGATGGTCTGGATGCCAAATGCTTGCCTGGTGCTGTGTCTTTGCTGCTGATGCATCTGAAAATGCTAGAAAAAAATTGTGAAAATAAAAATAGAATGAATAAAAGTAATTAATAATATTTACATCAATATTATCTCCTAATTAGAATGTCTCATTTTTGATTATTAAGGGTTTTCATTAGCAACTTTGTAAAACTAACGTTAATGCAATGTTAAAAACAGGTAGGAGGGAGTATGCAGGGAACATCTGGGACTCATCCCACTGGCTGCTTAAGGTTGACGGGTTATCTGATGACGTCGATGAGGTGGGTTCGCTGTTGTTGTTGTTGGTTGACGGTGATGTGCTGCTGTTGTTGATGTTGTCATCATCATCTTCATCTTTGTCATCATTATTATCGTCATTATGTTCTAATCACCAGCATAATTATTAACGTCATCATCATCGTCGTCGTCGTCATCACCGTTTCTCGTTATTATTAATCCACTCTCCTACGTAGGATGACCTCAGTGAACTGTTCAGTGAATTTGGCTGCCTGCGTGTTGTCATCAAACGAAGTCAGCAAAATGAGCAACGGTTGGTTGGTTGGTTGATTGATTGGTTGGCTGGTCAATTGGTCAATTGGTTGGTTAATTGGCTGCTTGGCTGTTTGATCAATTAGTTGGTTGGCTAGTTGATTGGCTGATTTGCGAGTTTGCTGGACACGTATTGCTGGTATTTATTCATATTTGGTACGCACCATAGAAAGATATTTTAAAATTTTTAAAAAATTCTATAAAAAAGATTCGCTATTGTAGAGATTGAAGATTACAATGAAGCCTGTGATGCGTTCATCAAGTTTGACCTCCAGGACTTCAAAGGCGGCCAACTTAACGTACAATTCGATAGAAACTCCATGGCTAGGAATCAGATGGGGGTGGTTGGCAGACGAGGTGGCTGGCAAAGAAGGAGAGGACAGGAAAATAGAGAAGGAGAAAAGATAAGAAAAATAATAGAGAGAGAAAGGGATGAAGAGAGAGAAAAAATAAGAGAGAGAGAAGGAGAAGAAGAAGAAACGAAGGAAGATGAGAATTTAGGAGAGAAAGAAAAAGAAAGAGGACAGAGAGAATGTATAAGAGAAGGAATAAAAGAGAGAGAAGAAAAAGTAAAAGAGAGAGAAGAAAAAAGAGAGAGAAGTTGGAGACCAGAAAATACGGAAAACAGAGGATGGAGACAAAGAGGTGGGCCTATTATTTCCGTAATTTTTGATTAATAATAAAAATTGTTATCTATAAAAATTTGTATTATAATGATGTCAATGGCTGATGTGATATGAACAACTTGATCAAAATCTCAGGCCACTGAAGTTAAATCGTTGACGGCAACCATGATAAGTTAAAATGAAATTATCGAAACTTACTTTTCATCTCTCTCTCTCTCTCTCTCTCTCTCTCTCTCTCTCTCTCTTTTATTTTTCTTCATTCTTATTCTCTACGTCTTTTACTTTGTTTTTTATTTCTAACAATTTAAAATTCAAAATCAAATTTTAAGAAAACTTCACAATTGTGCGTGCCCCCCGACCCAAACCCAATGAACCATTAAGAAATACCCCTGCATATAAAACATCAACTCAAGTGCGATCCTCATAACAATAATAATAATGATATTAATAAGAATAACAATAATTATACTGTAAATGTAGTAATAATATTAATAATAACAACAATAATAATGACTTCAGAAAGATACGACCCATCCATGCTAAAGGTATTAAGTGATGTTTGCATGGATAGGAAGACCTACGAAAGAATGTTCGCGGAGACGGGGATGTCGTCTGCTGCGTCTTTTGAAGATTTGCCGCGCGAATTAGAGCTGTTTGTCTTTGAAAAAACTGAGGATGAATTCTTCTGGGCTGCTGTTGCCAACGAAGAAGAAAAATTTGTCAGTGAGATGATTAACTTTATGGCTTTCTAGATAGATATTTTATTGTATTTACAAAAACTTATTGAATTATTAAATTAAACTTTGTAAATGTTTCCTTCCGTTCAGTTAAAAAATTTTCGTAACTTTCAAACGTTACTTGATGCGATAAATGTGGATGACCTTGTTGATCTTGTGGCAAATGAGAAGAGGTGCTGTGCTAACTACCAAGACACTCTGTGCAGGTTCAGAGAACAATTCACTCTATCCTTCCATTTAATTATCTCAATGACATGACTATGCATGCATACTATTTTGTTGGCTGCTATGAGGATCTGACGAACGCGAGGCTGTCTAAACTAGACTTTTCAGTAATAACACTATTGTTGCAGCAACGACTACACATTCGTATAGAGACACACAGACACATTCTCGCGCATGTTCAATTCCTGGCTGCATAACAGACACGCACGTGGCGAATGACAATCTGTTAATTTCGTGTAGACGGCATTTGAGTTGAGTCAGTCCTCAAAAACTACTCGAGATATGAGATACTTTTAGCGTCTGAACTATTCTGCTATCTGCCAAACTAGGATACAAACTAAAAAATGATTGATGATAACAACTTCACATACAATACACAAATTGATTGGTTGATTGATTGGTTGGTTGACTGACTGATTGATTGATTGACGTAAAACATCAAATACCAGAGCGTGGATAATGAAGGAATGTTCAAATAGCGACATGTTTGAAATATTTTACGTGGATTACGGAACGAAAGAATTGGCCATGAAAAAAGATCTGAAGATGTTACCAGAAGACCTTTGGAAAGAGGCACCATTCGTTCTACCATTTTATTGCCCTGGTGAAATTTGGTTTATTTCTTATTTAAACTTGCAAATTTCAATAACTGAAACAAAACCCTGGATATTTATTACTATTAATTACTAATAATTACTTGACGATTCTTACTTAAGTATTAGGCAGTAAGAAGGATCAAATCGTTGCAAATAAAACATTCAAAGCCAGGCTACTAGCCGTATGTCGAAAGCAAAATAATTTGGTTAGAAATATATATGTATGTATATTAGAGGGGAGCGGGAATTGAAATTTGTTCTCAATTCCCTCCCTTTTATTTTCGCACGTAGATGCCATTTTTACCCATTCCCGCCCGTCATTCCCGATTCCCGAACTGTGATTCCCTATCCCTTAAAATTCCCACTCCAGAAAATTAAGTTTTACCCGTTCCCATGCTCACCTCAAATATATATGTAGTATTAATTAATTAATTTTTATAAATTAATTTTACTAAATGTTATGATAATGAGCTGCTATTACCTTGGCTATTACATTCATTCCAGGACCACATATTCCAAATAGAGACAATGAAAAAATAATCTCAATCACATCCGTCTGCTAAATTAATGTACTTATTTGATTAAACACTAATTATAATTTCTAATTAATAAAGTGATTTATCAATATTTTAGTAACTTAGTTATTTTACCAACCTGCATATTTTTTTTGTTCGCCATACCCGCCTAACACTGTCCGTCGTCATAGAAATGTACTAAAAGTGAATCTAAGCTTGTTTAAACAATTTTTTATAAATTCGTTTCTTTATAAATTTGTGTTAATTTGAATTAATTAATTAATTTTTTGTTGTTGAGTTTTTTAATATTTTGTTAAAATGAAATTGTCACAAAATAAAGAAGAATTTCAGGGTTATAAATTACAATAAGTTGTTTCTTCTTTAATTTTTAATAAAAATTTTTTTATAATTTTATATTATCAATCCTTGTTTATATTTATAATGATAATGATATTCATTAATGACATTCATTAATATTAATCGTAATGTAATGTATACAAATGGCCAAATTAATACAATATAACGATAATATCATTATAATGGCATGCATGGCACAGAACAATCAGACACACACACACACACACACACACATACTTTGTCAAATATTCAAATATTTTATGTATTAGTGAGGTTATTAATTGTATTATAATTTTAGTTCTGATGGCAAGTAACGTTGGTTTTATGGGAATGGTTTATTTAAAATATAAATAATTCTTGAGCTTCATTTTGTTACACAGCGTACGCGTTTGAATACAAATGAAGTCTTATGCCAAATTCTTATTTGATCTTATTTCGTTTATTTTTTAAAATCAAATAAAAGTTAAAATATGTATTTTTAATGCGTTAATTTACATCAAAAACTTTATAAATGCTGTTTAAATGTACGTTTTTGTCGTAAATACCTCTGAATTAATTGTTACCACAATTGAAGAGTACCATTATATTGAATTTCATCACTTATAAACAGTAAAATCCTTTATTTTAATAATTTGTTCATTCAAAAATAGCGAGATTTTTAATAAATGATTGGTTGAGAAGAGCTGAAATAAGTTCAACATACGACGACGATGATAACTGCTCGTTATCTCTCACCATCAAAGACCAGCCGATCAAAAAGAACAATACAAGTATCAAAAAGACGACAAAACCAAAGAAAAATGACACCACTAATTCTGATTCAATCAATGATTTTGACGAAGGTAAATAATATTAATAATAATAATATTAATAATAATAACAATAACAAAATAATCAAGATGATGATATTGAGAACGAAAACGGCCAGATTGTGTAATGTTTAATGCCAAGAGATCCTCACTCCTCATATGCTTTAAGTGTGTGCGTGTGTGTTTGTGTGTGTGTCTGTGTGTGTGTCTGTGTTGTTATATGCGTTTTAGAATCTCGTATCTCGTACCATATAAAATAATAAACATGCTCGTACATAGAGCACACGCACACTGTATAATGTATACGTCTTATAATTTGAAAATTATGAAACAGAGAACAAATTACTTAATAGAAATTAAAATTAGTAAAACTACTAACTATAAAGTACGAAACGAAATGAAAACAACTTACTCGCGAAAGATTGATAACAAATTTCTTACTAGATTCAAAACCGGAAGCTAATGGAGGGAGTGAATTCGTATTCTCGGCTGTAGACCACTTCATAAACCAAAATAAAATCGTCAAAGACGTCTTTTACAAAATTTTGAAGCATAGCAAACCGAGCAATCCGTCTTTAAATATGGAGAGGAGGCACGCTTTGGTATGTCATTTTCGTTATTATTGTCATTATTATTATTATTGTTATTATTATTGTTGTTGTTGTTGTTATTATTATTATTCATTACAGATACAATCTCGAAAAGAAGAGAGAGAGCGAGAGATGGAGAGAAAGGAGGAAGAACTAAGAAGAAGGAATGAAATAAAAGCGGAAGCACTGAAGTTAATTGAAGAGGTGTAGTTGCTGTTGACGTTGCTGTTGCTGTTAATTTTGCTGCCGCCGTTGTCGTTGCTTTATTTTATTCTGACGTCATTACTATCTTTATTTATTTATGTTTTTTGTTTCATGTATCTTTTTCTGTTTAAATAGGAAGAGAGAGAGAGAAGACGTCTGATAGAGTTAGAAGAAAAGAGAGTAAGGAATGAAGAGAGGAGGAGAAAGCAGGAAGAAGTTACGAAGAGGAAGAAGCAATTACTGTTATTATTATTGTTGTTGTTATTGTTGTTGTTGTTATTTTTATTATTATAATTGTTATTATTTTTTTTCTAATTGAAGAATGGAGCAAGAAAAACGAACAAATGAAATGATAGAGAGAAAGAAGCAAAGGATTGAAGAGATAATGTTAAAAGTTGACGCTGATAACAAGATGGTATGTTTGACGATGATGACGACCATGACGACTACGACGATGACGATAATAAAGCGATAGTAATGATAATGATCACAACATAGATTTTAAAAAGATCATTTGACCGTTGGAGGCAAATAACAAACGAAAGCAACCTTTTCATGATGAACGTGACGTCACAATATGAACATCAGCTGACGGCAAAGATATTTAAACTATGGAAAGCCAACGCCGATTATAGGAAAAAATTAATAAACAGCATAAACGCTACCACTACTACTATCAATAATAATAATAATAATGATAAAATAAATAATAGTGATGCAGATGACGATGATGATGATAGAGTGATTGATGAAACTGAGGAACAACGTCCCCCAACGGCTAAGTAAGGCTTAATTGTGAAACATTTTTCACCTATTCGAATTTATTATCATTGTTGTTGTTATTCTTATTATTTTTGTTATTATTTTTATTGTTATTATTAATTTATTTAGCGCAAACTTTCACGGACATCCTCACCGTTATTTATTTATATTTAAGAAAATTATTTTCGGTTAAGAAGCAGCAAAGGGCAGAAATCGAACGCAAAGAAAATAAAAGCGGGCAAGAAAACTCAACCACCACCAAGAACAACATTAACAACAACAACATCAACAACAACATCTTTAACGACATCAACATCTTCAACAGCAGTAACAACATCATCTAGGAGACCAACGCTAGCACCATCAACCATCAAAAATACATTAAAACCGCAATCGGCTAAATTGACGACAACAACAGCAGCAGCAAAAACACCAACAACAACAATCATGAAACGCCCTTCAACAGCAGCAACAACAACAGCCACAAAATCGTTACCACCATCAGCGGTAACAACAACAACAAAATCAAATAATATTAACCAACAATCAAAATCACCATTAACATCTGTTAGGTTTCATCAATCAGTCAATCATATCAACCATTCAACAAATCAATTCAATCAAACAACCAATCAATCCAATCGATCAACCACCAAATCCTATCAACCAGCCACCCAATCCAATCAAACAACCAGCCAACTGCCTGCTAGCTTCAAAGAGTTCATTCCAATTAACACAGCTATCATAGATATCAACTTTGAAGATTCCTCTTATGGAGATGACGCCGGCTGGCGTCCTGGTATCAATAAGAAACTCACGGCTAAATCCACTTTTAAAAAACAAACAAAAGTGCAGCAGCAGCAACAACATCGTCATCATCATCAACACCAGCGACAAGATCGTCATCAGCAACATCTCATTTCATCGTCGTCGCCATTATCACATTCGTTAGTATCGTCATCAATAGCAGCATCTGCTAATTACAACAACAAACATAACAATAATGACAATAATACTAATAATAGAACCGTTAAAAATAACAACAACAACAATAGTAATAATATTAACAATAATAATGATGATGACGATGATAAGATGTCTAAGTCTTCAAATGACACCAATGGCTATAATGGTTATGATAACGATAGATCCGACGATGACGATGATGATGATGATAGTAAGAATAAGAATAATAATAATAATAATAATGATAATGATAACGACGGTAATAATGACGATGACGACGATGAGTACAAATCTTTGATGGAGGAGGTCCACAAGGAACTAAGATCTGCATTATACATTAACGGGTGATTATTATTTTATTTATCAATATTTATCATTAATTATTATTATTCTTGCTGTTGTTGCTGCTGTTGTTAATGATGGTGGTGTTGTTGTTGTCGTCGTCGTTATTATTATTATTATTATTATTATTATTATTATTATTATTATTATTATTATTATTATTATTAAGAGGATCGTACATTATATTTTATATTTTATTTATTTACACTCTAATATATAATTAATAATTTTCGATGGATTCCATTTGGATTTTGTTTTTCGGTAAATAAAAGAATGTTCACATTATTATTATTATTATTTTTTTCATTATTATCATTATTATTATTATTATTAATTCCACCAAGAACCAATCAGAGGAGAAGACACTCGTCAGATAAGCAGCACGTTAAATTCTTAAAGAGTAAATAAAACATAATTTCTTCCTTCTATTTATTTCATTTTATACTACTACTGTTATTATGGCTACTACTACTACTGCTGCTACTGCTACTACTACTACTACTGCTGCTGCTGCTACTTCTACTACTGCTACTACTACTACTACTACTACTACTACTACTACTACTACTACTACTACTACTACTACTACTACTACTACTACTACTACTACTACTCTTACTACTACTACTACTGTTATTATGGCTACTACTACTACTACTGCTGCTGCTGCTACTACTACTACTACTACTGCTATTGCTGTTGCTACTGCTGCGGCTGCTACTGCTGCTACTACTACTGCTGCTGCTACTACTACTACTGCTAGTACTGCTGCTGCTACTACTACTGCTGCTGCTTCTACTACTACTGCTAGTACTGTAATAATAAATGATAAAAATAATGAAGGGTTTTGTCTTTTATCGTTGACAGGTATGGAGAAGAAACATCTGGAGAGAGAGAAAGTGAAAAGAGAGAGAGAAGAGAGAAAGAGACTAATGGAAGAGGAGAAAATCGTAATAATACAAATAATATAATGGACCCACTATAATAATAATGTCGTAGTGTAGTGGTTAAGATGTCTGGTCTTGTTGTCTCGCATTGACCTGGTTCGAATACAAAGTTTTCCTGCCTGACACATGCACTCTATGTGATGCGTGGATATAGAAATATTTACGTGCGCTGTGTTGTGTGTGTGTGTTTGTGTAGTCGCTGATATCTTCGAGAATTGATTTTTATTATTATTGTTGTTGTTGTTTTTATTGTTATTATTGTTTTTTCTGTCAAGGTGAGTTTGCAGAGAGAACAGGATGAAAGGAAGAAGATGGAGGAAGAGAAGAAGAAGATGCTTGTAGAGATGCTGAAGAAAAAAAAGAGAGAGCAAAAAGAAGTTAGTGTCTATGTGTATGTATATGTATGTACCTATTTACGTATGTGTGTGTGTGTCTGCTTATGTGTGTATGTGTGTGCGCGCTTATGTATATATATGAATGCATGTGTGTTGGTGTGTATGTGTGTAATCGTGTTTGAATAATTAAAATTTACCTATGTGCAATGCATATTAACGATTATTTTGCAATTTACACACGCACACACACACACGCACACACACACGCACACACATACACATACATACAAACAAACACACAACACACACATACACAGAAAGAAGAAAAGCAGAAACGTAATGAAGAGCGAGCCAGTAGGTTGTTCGTATTGGCGGACGAACAAAGGAAGAAGTTGCTGATGAAATACCACGCATGGTTACCATGGTTACGATACATCAACGTTGTCAAGATGAAACAGGAAGAGTCTGATGACCTATATAGAAGAAATTTAATGAGGTCGGAAATTTAGAAAATTCATTTCTAATTATTATTTAATTATAATTAGATCAATCCAACTGATAATTTTCAAGTATTTATATTTTGATTGTCAATTATGAAAGCGTTGAGTTTTTTTTCGTTCTTTATTTTTTTTGGCGTTGGGTTTTTTGATGAGTAAAGATCACTTTATGTAGCTCGTAGTTCTTGCTAACACTCAAGAAAAGAACAGCGCATCACACATTCTGACGTCATATGCAGATTAGTTCTTACGACAAGAAGTACCTAATTGGTAGCATTTAGTATCATTCTAACTTCAATATTACCGATTTAAAAGTAATAATTGAGATATACTATCATCTATCGTCGTTTAGGAAGTGTGTATCGTCTTGGTTCACACACGTACATCAGTTGAACGTGAGGAGGAATGAAGTGTGCACGCTGTTTAGAAATAGGAAGACACTATCTCTCTATCTTCACCAAT
>NW_008705254.1:5179122-5193018 GCF_000326865.2 Helobdella robusta
GTACGATATAGGTTCGCCAAACAAACAACAGTCTGATCGGTTAATGCATATCAGTTATTGTTGTTGTCGGTTGGTGTTGTTGTTTATTGGTGTTGTTGTTTGTTGTTGTTGTTCGTTGTTGTTTGTTGGTGTTGTTGTTTGTTGGTGTTGTTGCGTGTTTGTCAAATAAAATACGTATGTGTATTCACGCACGTACACGCATACACTCACACACCAACCAACGTACATCATCATTGTTGTTGCTATTGTTAGGATTGTATATGATGTCGTCAGTGCAGTTTTTTTGACATCCCTGATGTCATTGAGTATAAAAAAAAGTATGATTGATGTTTTCAAAATGTTTGTTTGTAGTGCGTCGTTTGTTCGTTTGCGTGTGTTGTTTTCATCGTGTTGATGTGTTGTTGTTGTTGTCGTTGTTGATGTCATCGGCGTCGTGGTTATCTTCTACTCTTACGCTTCTTAAAGAAACAACACCTTTTGATGAAAATAAAGGAAAAAATAACATATTTATCAACGAAATGACATTAATATGACAATAACAAGTATAACCACAACAAATAACACTGTTATTAACATTAAAACCATAACCTTATTGTAACAGTATAACACCAACAAATACTCCAAACATAATATAAACATAGTACCACAGAATATCACACTCATGCAGTACACACACACAGACAGACACACACACGTGCACACACACACACGTGCACATACACAGACACCACCACATAGATGTACACAAACATACACCACAAAAAAATTTAAAAAAGATACAATCAACTCACTTTGTATCTCCACTATTTGTATCAATAATATTTGTATCTTGTATGATATTATTATTATTATTATTATTGTTGTTGTTGTTGTTATTAATGTTGCTATAGTTGTTGTTGTTACTGTTGTTGTTGATGTTAGATAAGATGGGGTTGGTATGCAGGCCGCCGTTGCCACTTGTTATGTTAACAGATGGCTGTAACATTAGCGTAAATTATTAATATTAATTAGCATAAATTAACATAAATTATCATTATTACCTACACTACTATAATACTCCAAGAACTTAATTAAACAGTATCATTAATAGAAATATAAGCAATGATGACTATACTGAAGAAGATAATTACATACAATGTTAATTATAATAATCATCATCATCATTGTGATGACGACGACGACGATGATGATAGCATTAACACACACACATGCACGCACGCACGTACAAACACACGCACGCATACACACGCCCGCACACAACATAACCATCACCAAATGAAACATGAACTATAATAATCATAACATGATGACACAATAAGATGTTAATATTGTATTTTGATAAGATTAGTAATGTAGTAGTATTATTAGTTAGGTTATTTAAGAATCACTTGTCAGTGAAGTAATAAAACATTTTATTACTTACTACTATACAACTTGATGAACTATTATACACACAGCACACACACACGCACAGATAAACACACACGTACTGACACACACACACGCACACGTTCCTACGCACATAACACTTGCATCATTATTTGCAGTGATCACATATTGTTTAATATTCTAGAGGTGGGTAGTATTAATTACATAGGCAATCCTAAATTCTTCACACACATATGATGATAAGCTGGCTAATTGAGACAAGCTAATTAATATTAAATTCGAATTGATTGAATGAATATTAAAATTATTATGAGGCCCGGCTGATTAACATAAATTAACATAACGAGGAGCGCGGGAAAAATACATACTTTTTCCGGTTTTTCTTCATGCTGCTTTGGAGTGCTCATGGTTGATTTTGACGCAGCGGTCTGTGATGATGACGATGATGAAGGTGGTGGTGGTGATGATGGTGACGACGATGATGATGTAGATGATAATATAGTGATAATAGCGATGATGATGAAACCAATTTAGAAACCAAGCAATGATTATGGAGATGACAAACTGCAAATATCAACCATAGCTAATAACATTCACATCATTTTTAGATCGTCATCGTCATCATCGTCGCCCACGTCATCATTTCAATTCCACAATCAGACATTATATAAATCAGCCTTATCATCATAACTATCAGCGCCGTTATCACCCTTATCATTAGCATAAACGAAAATATCAATAATAACCATAATAATAATAATAACGCAACAGACACAAAAATAATAATAAAATGATGACGGTGATTACAACAGTAACTAAGCACTAATTGGTTTGATTACAGAGGAAATAATGGCCAATTAGTTTGAAATAAAAGTGAAAAGCAACAGCAAGCAAACAAACAAACAAACAGTGAAACAAACAAACAGACAAACAAACAAACAAACAGACAGACAAACGAACAAACAGACAGACAGACAAACAAACAGGCAGTCAAAAAAAAACAAACAGACAAACGAACGAACGAACAGTCAAACAAACAAACAGACAAACAAACAAACAACCAACCAAACATCCAAAAATAACAATGTTGCATCTTAGTTATAGCGGTAAAAAATTATAAAAAAAAAAAAGCAAAAGAAGAATTGAATGGGTAACGATATCTTTTCAGTTAAATCAACACCGCACACACTTGAGGAAATTGAAAAAATAATGGAAAAAAATGTGAGAATTAACTACTGTGAACAAATTGTGAAAACAAGCAGAAAACAAACAAAACACAAGGTGATTTATAAACAAAAGGTTAGGGAAATAAGAATCTCAACTAACAAATTCAACATGTACATGCTTGCAAAAACACTATTTCATGCACATAACGTACCTATACTTATACATGTACATATGCAAATACATACACACACACGCACGCACACACACTCACACACACACATAACATATGCAAAACATGTTCAAACTTCGTTGGTGTACATACAACATGCATACGTTTGCACAAACGTCTGGTATATAAACATAAACATAACAAACAAATAATACATATTTGTATGATGTATAAACACAACATACAAAATAATTAAACAAAATAATAATTAAACAAAATAAACAAACGTGTATACAAAAAATATATACAACAAGCAAACATCTTTTATACAAAGAGCAAAATCGCATATAAATATACAAAAACTTGGTCATATAAATGAACATTGATACAAATAAACAGAATGCACATACACACACCGACACACACACATACATACATACATACAAGAAGACAGTATAACTGAAAAATAGGCAGACATACAAACAGTCAAACAAACAAATAAACACTTCAAACTGTATGTTGCTATGTAGCAAAATGCATGCATAAGCATGTGTGTGTGTGTGAAATTTGTAAACAGGTCTTCAATGTTTGTCTTTGGTTTCGTGCGTGCTTGTGTATGGGTGCGTGTGTGCGAGTGAGTGTTAGACTGTGATAAAAGTGCAAATTCATATTAAAAGTACATAGTGTTTGAATAAGATAAAAATGCATTATTCAAATTTGTGCATCAGCAGTGTGTGAAGGACAAAAAAGTAATTTGGAAAAAAAAACATTTAATAACATCTTTGAAAAAAAATCTGATAACAATGATAGAGAACCAATTGTTTTTATAAAGTTTTATATTTCCAAGTAGGTGGGTGTTTGTATATGTAGGTATTTGTATATGTAAGTATTGGTATATGTAGGTATTTGTATACGTAGATATTTGTATATGCAGGTATTTGTATATGTAGGTATTTGTATAGAGAAGCAACTAACGTTAAATCTGCTTTCCCAGTCAAAGTGCCAATCCATGGTCCAACCACTAGATGTCATGAGATCAGCAAAGAGGTTCCTCATGTATTCATAGTTTGGAGCCTCAAAAAAGTCCAACTGCCGAGTATATCGAAGGTATGTCGCAAATTCTTCTGCAAAATGTAAAGTCATATGATTGAGTAACTTGAGTGATTTACGTTTAGTACTTTTTTTCAAGCACATATTTTGGTAACAGTCTTAATTCAGCAGGTAATAAAAGTACACCCCACAAACCTGGATATCCGGAGCAGAGAACTTCGACAGGTGTGTCCCTCTTGGTATCCCCGATCTTCTGGTACCTTTCCTTTATGGTGTCTGCCTTGAGGCCCTGCCACGGTAGACTGCCCCGTAGGAAGTACATGAACATGTGACCCAAAGATTCTAAATCGTCCCGTCGACTTTGTTCTGTTTTGTATAGAGAAAAATAAGAATTTGTTATTTGATCTATAGAAATAAATGTAGGAAGCCATTAATACCTAAATGTCTAATATTTAAATTAATAATAATTAAAAAAAAATCTTAAAAGAAAAAAGATAAAGCAAGACCTTTTCCAAGATGTGTATTGATGCTCATGTACCGTGCGGTCCCTGTAAGATTTTTGTGCTCCCTATATGGAATGTGCTTGCGCGTTGTGGGGTCGATGAATTCCTTGGCCAGGCCAAAGTCGATGATGTGGATGATCTTGTCCTTCTTCGTCGAGTGCCGACCTATTAGGAAGTTCTCTGGTTTGACATCTCGGAAGATGAGGTGCTTCGAATGAACGTACTCCATCCGAGTTATCTTCAATGGTGATGTGTTGATGTGACAATGAAATGGAGCAAGATGGGAAATGATAAAATGACAAGCTGATGATGGAAACAACCACAACTGAAGCAATAGTGATGGTGAAGATGACGATGAAGAGAATTAAGATGAGAAATAATAATTATGCTAATGATAATGATGAATGGGCTGATGATTAAAACAAGAAAAACCACATCAGTGATAAATGAGCAGATGAAAAGGTCAGGTTCATTCATGGTTATAGTCATACACAAAATATTAAAAAACTGTTCACGTTCTAGGGCATGCAGATTAAAGGGAGCAAAGAAAATGATGAACATTATTAACGCTCAGTGAATATTTTTTAAACTTGAACAAAAATTTCACAATTGGAAAACAAAAATGAAATTAAAAGAAAACCTACTGACAAATAACTTTGAATCAATTTCTACTTGGACAAGTGCATATGAAATAAACATTAGAACAATAAAACAGAACTCACATGGATGACAAGAATAAAGAAACAAGAAGCAACACACCTATTCTTAAACTTATCAGTAAACATAACCATTCCCAAAAAACATCACATCACATTACTAATCATCATCTGGTTACATATAACATAACCATCCCCATTCAATCTAACAAGAAACAGCACCAATCCACTAAATATCAATTTAATCAAACCAAAATACATTTCTTATGCATCTACCTAACCTGGGCCCCACTAACCAGCTGATAGGCGATCATGCAGACAGTTTTTACAGAAAATTTTCTCTCGCAGAGGTCGAAGAGGTCTTCGAGTGTTGAGCCAAGAAGTTCAAGGACGATGGCATTGTACTTGGAACAAGGACCAAAGTAATATATTATTGGAATGCCCTCTGACGTAAAAAAATCATCTTTAAAATGTAAATTTATTTATTGTTAGTATATAAATCTCATTTCAGGCATAATTTCAAAATTATTCATTCTGTTAACTAAATGATTCCTCATTTGACATAAATGATTTATATCAGTAGATTCAAGTCAGTATGAAATTTTAAACTAATATTACATAATACATGAATATACTGCCCAGTTAATCCAGGAAACAGCAAAAAATTTCTTCACAAACGATTAGTTACATCAACTTTATAAAAAAAATATCTCAAAAACAGAAGTGCATTACAAGCTGCAACAGAATACTTTTAATTTCATTTTATTTCACTTTTTACAATTCTTCCTTATGTGTATGTAAGATATATAAATACATGTGACTCAATGCATCACACACGCACAGTTTGCATGTTATAGGTGGGAATCTCTTTGCAGTCGAACCCAGACACTACAACAGCAGAGTATGACACCTTAGCCAGTAATGACAATATAAATAAGTAAATGTTTCAAAAACCTGTTTGTCCCAGCATTTTATAAAATCTGTATTCGAGATGAAGCTGTGGGGCCCGTGTTTTCATTGGTTCCTGGAGTAATTATTCATTATTATAGTTACTAATTATAATTATTATATAATGATAATTATAGGTAAATTATAACATATTTGTAAATAAATATAAATATATAATTAATTAATAAGCTAGAATGTTATTGTAAATTGATTTGACAATCAAAATGAGTGAATAGCTAAGAGGGTAAAAAAAACTAATTGGCATGTTGAATGAGTATTTATTCTAAATGAGAATAAACTTGATTTAATAAAAATTTGCCAGAAATTCTTACAAGTTTTATGGCAACATGTTCATTTGTGTATAAATTCTTCCCTGTAATTAGTGAAATATCAATAAAATAGAATTCAATCTACTTGTCATTGAGGAAATAATGTGATCAACAAAATTAGGTAAAAATTATGTAAATTTTGAGGTAATTCTTAAATTTGATTTAAAAATTGAATTAATCAACTCTTTTTAATGTTTAAACCAACTAACCTAATCTCAGCTCCCCAAAATTACCACTGCCTATTTTTCTACCAACTCTAAAATTAGGGCCAACCATCATGATGCCCGAGCTATTGGACCCACTACTTCGACTGTTAGACAAACCCTGATTTGTTCTTTCAGGCATCTGTCTCGGTGTTTTTTGGAACCTAACTTCATCAAATGCCTCAAAATCTTTCCGGTAGCCAGCTGTTGTGGCGGCCATACACCAATCCTAATCAATCAATTAGTGAACTGAACAGGCAACAGTCTTCTACTCAAGAATGAAATGAAGAACGAACTGGGGAGAAATATTTGGTAAGATAATTAAAATTAAAAATGGAGAATGTGAGTGGATGAAATTATTGAATTTAATTATCCAACAAAAGAAGACTAAACCCAAAAATCCCCAATCCAAGTTAACATCAGTTCTAATATTATGAAAATCTCTTTCAAAATAATATAAAAATTTATTAATTAAATAAAAAAAACCAACATTGTAAACAAAAAGCATACAGTTTTTTTAATTTCAACATTAATTTTTATTTTAATTAAAAATCACTTCCACTTATTAATTAAAAATTAAATAAATAAATACAGATTAGGGAGTTGGGTTACGAAATTATGTTTTAAATAAATGAAATAAATATCCTAAATAATAGATTTTAAGGAATTAATTATTTAAATTAAAAAATTTAATTAAATTCATCTCAAAATAATATCATATCTCTGAGGCCCTATTTCATTATTAAACAAAAAAAAGACAGCAACCGGAACTAATGTTAAAAATCCCATTAAAAGGCGTGAAACATTTTGTGAACCTTAATTATTTTAAATATTTTTCTTGGGTTTTTATTATACCATTATTATTGAAAGAATTAATTTTTATTCATAATTAATTGTTTAATTGAATGATTAGTTCGTTATTTATTTAAGATTTATTTAGTTATTTGCTGGAATAACTAGAATAATTAAATATAGGTATAGAGAACAAGGTTGCATGTATGTCGGTTTTTCATTTTTTACATAGTTTTATAACAAAAATTTCATTAATTTGATATTATATAGTACTCTGATTGCTTAGCGGTATCGTGGCTTTAGTATAGTATAGTAAAAATAGTGATATTGATGTTGTTATTGTCCATTTTAACTATATTTGATAGGTAGAAATGGTATAAATCTTTCTAAATATCAAGATTATTTCTCGAAATAAATTCTTATTTTTAAGAAATTTCTCAGAAACGCTTTTCTTCCTATCAATTAACATTTTTAGCATGAAAAAAGACATATCAAATATTAAAATCATTTTATTCTTATTTTCGTTGCATCAAAAAGTTGTTAAATGGGGATTTTGCAAGAATTGTTAAAAATTGTAAACTCTGACGAATTCAATACGATAATAGAGAACACTTTTCTTGGATAGTAATCGCTAAATGCTTTAGAACGTAATAGCATCCTCTGTTATGTGCATTTTTTATACTTACAAAAAATGTTTCCAGGGAAGTGAACATATGAATGCATGCGTTACATGTGAGTGTCTGTGTTTATATATCGAGTATGTATAAATAAATGTTATTAAATGTAAAATATTACGATCAAATAGTTCACGTTGACTTGTCTACGGTTGTGTCTGATTTTAACCATTCATTATTGGCTAATTGATTTATCGTTACTCGTAACATGATGTCTGGCTCCAGCATCTTTCTAATGAGATGTTGGCACTCGGATGATAGTCTATCCTTGCAGTTTTTCGGAAAGGTCCACTTCTTTTTAATTTGACTTTCAACCATTTTAGGGAGATTGGAATCGTCGAATGGCATGAGGCCAGTGACGACGATGAAAAATATGACCCCGAGACTCCAGACGTCCGACATCATCGGATTGTACGGGGTTCCTCTCAGCACTTCTGGAGGTACATAAGCTGCACTACCGCAAAACGTACGACTCAGTAATCTCTTTTTATTGATCGGATCTGTTACACATCTTGCAAAACCGAAATCTGATAATTTAGGATCTCCGTGATCACCCAGTAGTATATTTTCGCATTTGAGGTCTCTGTGTGCGATATTGTTTGAATGGCAATATTGTAAGGCCTTTACAATACCGTTAATAATTTTTTTGGCAGGTGGTTCTGCCATGCAACCTTTTTTCAAGATAAATTCCAGCAGGTCTCCTTCTTTCGCTTGCTCCATTATAACGCACGTATACGGACCAAACCTGACGATTTTTTCGACCTCTATTATGTTGGGATGTTTCAGTGTACTTATGATTTCCAATTCTCTGGGTAGAAACTTTTCTTGGACTTCCTTAGTAGCGAGATTATGATCAATTATTTTGACGGCCATAGGCTTTCCCGTAGCCGAGTTGAGAGCCTTTCTAACAATAGCAAAAGAACCAGTCCCAATTTTTTCACCGAGTCGATAGCCATTTCTGTAGAACATAGATTCCAGATCAATTGATACTCTCTGTCGCTGGTGAGTTCTCTTGGACATTTTCATATGTTCAAAGTTGGACGTCTTCTCAGTTGCGTTGGGCCGTTTTGACGAGGTTTACTTGTTTGCTCGTTATTGAATAGGATCTCAAAAGTTGGTGGAGATTTGTTAATGGACGGCTCGCTAAACGCTCTGTTCGACGTGCGTTTGCAAGAGGTGTTCATTGGAGATGTATTGTGACCTTGAATGATCGCCCTACTCTTCTTCAGCACTCCTCTCCTCTGTCCTGCTCCTTTGAGGCCATTTTGAGTGATGATAAACTACTCAGCAATTTCGCGATTCGATGAAATTTTAAATACCACAGTCAGTTTTTGGACCCAGATTTAGCTAACAAACGTTTCAACAGATTTTCATTAATCCTCGGCGGGTCAGAAATTTAAAGTTAAGATTTTGATGATTCGAATTTGGTTAACGTCGATAACAGTTTTAAGTTTTATTACCTATTTAACTTTAAAATAAATTATATTTCGACCTATATCTTATAATATGGAGAATGTTATTAAAATTTTCTGTTTTTATTCTTGGCGTTGTTGATGGATTATTATCGAACGTAACAAAGCTTTTTAACTGACGTCATTCTATAAAGTTCTTTGCTGAAAAATATTGTTCGCTATTTTGTCTTCGCTCAACTTCTTGAATTAAACGTTAAACGAACTTATACGGGCATATTAATAAGAACAATGAACGAAAACAAAGAATTTTTTGAATTCTTTTAAAACAAAGAAAAATTATCTTCAGTAAGATTGCAAGTTCAAAACCCTGGAGCATCTGCCGCGTGTTAAACATGATAAGAAGTCACAAAATTAATAATCAAAAAATAACTTCGAGTAACAGGCGTTTAAAAATCAACCCAATTCAACAAAATTCAAATAAACGTAAAGTCAAAAAAATGAAAATAAATTACTAAAAAGTCTAAATACTCAAAATTTTTCGCGCGAATGGTAAAAAATGAAATGAAACACAAAGTTAAAATTGCTCTAATTCAATGAGTGTGCCGTTGCAGTCTTTTGGATGTAGGAAAATGACGGGCTTTCCATGGGCTCCAATTTTTGCTTTGTCACCCAGCGTCCTAATTTTGTAGCTCCTTACATCCTTCATGGCCTCCTCAATGTTGCTTACCTGTTTTTATATAAAAAAAAATAGAAATGTATCAAAATAAAATTTATCAAATTTTGGCCCAAATAAATTTACATCATATGATTTTTTAAAAAATATTGGTTAAACTTTAAGTTTTAAAAAATTATAAATTACTTATTTGAAAATATTAACAAAGACATAAAAATATAATTTGAACACTGAAAGGAAACCATATGAATCCTTACCTCGAGGCAGATGTGGTGCAATCCTCCTGAAGGATTCTTATCCAGGAATCCCTGGATAGGACTCTTCTCTCCGAGTGGGTACAACAACTGGATTGGAAACAAAAATATTTTCATTTATTTTTTTTATATCTTTTTTACTTAATTTTAGTGCAATAAGTAAAATTGTTGATGAGTTGTACAACTAGCTGACACATTTTAAATAAATTTAGGTTCTTGAATATGTAATTACCTCAATCTTGGTGTCCCCAAGCTGAACGAAAACTGTGTAGACACCGTGTTCAGGTTGTTCCTTCCAGTTAGAAAAAAAAGTTGGAAATATAAAAAAATGAAGTAAAAGTAAAAATAAAACATTAATGAATGTTATGAGCAATAGAGGTAGATCGGCACACTTACATGTTTCTCACTGACTTTGGCCCCTAAAATATTTTTGTACATGTTTGAAGCCTTGTCAATGTCAGGCACTGCTATGGCTACGTGGTTCAACTTTCCTAATTCCCAAACCTTCTTAGGTACTTTCTGTAGTCAGTGTAGCATTGTTTGTAAAAATTAAAAATTAGACATTTCTTAGATCAAAAATAAGAAACTTGAGACTTAGTAACATCATATAGAACTTATAAAATAAAACCATTCACAATAAAATAATCACGATGTTCATTATAAATATTAAAAACAAACTTTATCATCAGATCGCAAAACATTGGAAGTGCTCAAGAACCTGACAGACAACGGCACATCAACCTTTAATTAAAATCAAAAATTTCAAAAATAATTTAATGACGTTCAATTTTAGACAAAAATTTAGTTTAATGACTAATTTTTATGTACTTTTTGAAAGTTTCTCAACAATGTCCTTGCGAATAAAAGTGATTTTGAAGCCATTTTTAGAGCGCACCGAGCAGAAAAAATTTGTGTTGATATGTTAAGGTTGAAGCACTAGGGTCATTTGAAAGTTCATTTAAAAGTGAACCAAACCATAGCGCTGCGTTTCTGTAAAAAAGATATGATAGCCATATAATGTCGATCGACGTTACATTTGTATGAACTACTATTTGTAACACTTAAAGTTTTAATTTCAATATTTAGCACAACTAAAAAATCAACAAATTTTGTTTCAATCGTAAAACGTCCATATCATATACTTACAATGCCATATAATGAGCAATTGATTTTCAACTATAAAACATTTCAAGTTATTTAAGTATGTGTTTGTATGTTTGTGTATGTGTGCACGTTTAAATAATTACAAAACTTTCTAAATTAAAGAAATTAAAAAGCGCCTCTCGTGAAGGGCATTTAGTGAGAAGCTCCCTCGCCACGTCAAGGCAGCCGTTCATGAAGGAGTTTAAAACTCTACTAGCCTACTTATTAAATTACCTGACTTACGACACCTTAAAGTGTGTACATGCGTCGTGTGTGTGTTGGCAAGTTACAGTTTTCAGACCTCTTCATTCAAACTTATCAGTGCCTAAAGTAGGAGTTTAGAACGCAAAAGAGATAGGTGGGATGTATCCTTGCCGAGTCTACCCCACTGATCGATCATCCTAATCACCTATGCACCGGATGTCGAAATTCAGGGCCATCCCACTGTAACGCACCCTTAACTTACCTACTCTTTACAATTATCCCAAGCTTACATAAAATTACAAAACTCAAGAACCCAATTCATACGCCATTAGGCACCCGACCTACCACCTACATAATTCCTTGGGCTCCAACTTAGTAATAATATTGTAAAACTTAATATAATTAACTTACCTATTGGTACACTTATGACGTTTATTTAATTTACATTACAAGATTGTTCCTAGAATTACATTGACTTATGACGTTTATTTAATTTACATTACAAGATTGTTCCTAGAATTACATTATTGCCCTTATCTACCTATAAAATTATATTACTCTCAACCTTAGTAATAATAAATTAGAATGTGTAATGAAATTAAAATTACGCTCAACAAACGTAATGCGTGTATGTATTCACCGGTGCAATTGTATGTGCTGTGTGTAATAAATACGCTAATGCGTGTAATAAAACATACACTGCTTACCTACTCAACTACATTAATGTTCTATGTTTCCTATCTATAATTAATATTACCCTATCCAACTTACCTAACAAATATTAATGTAATGTAATGTGGTGTGTGTGTGTGTGTGTGTGTGCGTATGGGTTATATAATGTCAGCTAAAAATATAAAGTTGTAGAACGAAATTCATATATGTTTTGATAGGTGTATAATATCGCCTAAATTAATTTACATTTAATTTTCACCGGTTTTTAATGTTTCATTTAATGTTTTTATTTATTTGTTTTCATGTTTTCATTTATTTGTTTTCATTTTAATGTTTTATCATTTATTTGATGTTTTTTGGACAAACTCTGCTTTTAAACATTTGAACGTGATTTTACCTTAGTTTGTACTTGTGATCTTACCTTATTAGTAATATTGTGATATATATATATATATATATATATACACACACACACACACACACACACACACACATATATATATATATATATATATATATATGTATATGAGGGTTTCATATTATTTAGAATTTTATTTTCTTTTATAAAATTTAAATTAGCTCTATATAATATTAGCTCTATATAATATGTAAATTAATTAGCTCTATGTAACATTAGCTCTATATAATATTAGCTTAATATAATACTTAAATTAGCTCTATTTAATATTAACTCTATATAAAATTTAAATTAATTAGCTCTATATAATATTAGCTCTACATAATATTTAAATTAGCTCTATATAACATTAGCTCTATATAACATTAACTCTATATAATATTAGCTCTATATAATATTAAAATAATAAATAAATAAAAGTAAACAATTAAATAAAAATAAATGAACGTGGGTCATTCTCCGTCAACTTGAACCATTTAAAAAAAAGTCCACGCCCGACCATCTCCGATTTTTTTAAAATTTGAACAGTAAGTACCTCAATGTATTTCATCGACAAAATAAAATTTTTATAAAAAAATTTCAATTATTTTTCAAGTTATGAAGATTTTTGTGACAGCATCCCCAAATTTTTGAGCGATTTTTTTCAAAACTTGTACCTATGTAGAACGCTATATCTCTTGAACTAGCCAACATATCTTGATGAAATTTTTTGTGCATATCAGTGAAACAATGTAATAACAAAAAAAATAAATGTTATTGTTTCGAATCAAAAGAAATTTTGAACAAAAAATCTAGAAAAAAATGAATTTTTTGAAAATTTCACCGATTTCAAAACAGCGTAGCTCAAAATCTATCGCAAAATAAATAAATATTTTTTGTTATTTTAGAAGTACCTTATAGTCATAAATAAATCACAAAATTTCGTTAAAATCTGTATTGAATTTTTGGAGCTATCGGAGCTCAAAATGTCAAAAAAATGAAAAACTTCTTTTGTTTGGCGCCATTTTTAACTATGAAGAACCAAACGTTTTTTAATTTTTAAAATTTGTTTATATAGTGCTTTTATAGCTTAACAACATATCAAAAAATAAAATTGGCGTTTGCTTTCTTTGAAAAATAAAACAACTTCAAAATATATTATATTTCTCCTTTTCGCATTATAAGATAAGCATGAGGCAAACGACCGTTTCGAAACTATTATCATGAACACTCTTTGCTATGATGCACAAAGTTAGTTAGT
>NW_008705254.1:5193068-5210887 GCF_000326865.2 Helobdella robusta
TCGCCTCCTCACCTACTTTGCTATTACGTCCTTTGATGGCAGTTATACATTACCTATAACAGTCTATTCATATGAATTACTTTAACAAGTAATCATAAATTATGCTTATTTTTATTTGGCTATGAGGATATTTATTCAGCATCGTATTATATATTATTATTATCGTTGTCTTGTCTTCATTTGTATAACATTATTATATCGTTGTCTTGTCTTCATTTGTATCGTCAGGCCTTTTGCATGCTGTATACACAACCGATGTTAAAAATTTGTAAGAAATTTTTGGATCAATTCAAAACTATTTTATCGCCTTTTAATTCAAAATGGGAAAAATCGGTAAGAATAATGATTTTATGTTTTTATGAATATTTACAATTATCGCTTAACATAATACAATTGTTCTATTAATTATTTTGATGATGCAATATACCTTTAATTTATATCTAGACGTTCGTAAATGTTGTGATCCCTTCAAACAACATCGAAAACCTTGTAGAAAAAGTCTTCGAAAAGCAACAGAGGCGCTTGCAATAAAATCATCTCATAATGTAAAACCAGGAGAAATGTTTTGCATTTCTTGTCGAATGAAAATAGGCAAACTATCTCCATCAAATTCAACTTCACAACCACCACCCGCACCGCCATCCTCGTCTTCATCATCTGAAAATGTCGTAACCGGCGAGTCGTTGAATCAAATATTTTTGGCTGCCGGCTGTTCACCTTTAAGAATAAGAAAAATAAGCTCAAGTAACAAAGTACCGTACATGAAGAAAAAAGTTCGCAATGCAGTAGAGTTGTTATGCAAAAAATCAGCCAGGTTGGTTGAAAAGGATAAAAATATTTTTCAAACACCAAAAAAAGTTTTGAATTGTAAACATTGCGATGGTTTCAAAAATATTATGGAGGAATTAAAAGTAAAATTTTTTTCAAGCGATTATCGTCACAGACAACAAATTTTAACTCTAGTCCCACCATCATGGACCCTCTCAAGAACTGCTTCATTTTTTTCATGTTCAAAACATCTTGTTATTAAAAGTAGGAAATTGAAAAGAGAATCAGGCATTTTATCACTACCACATAAGAAAAAAGGTAAAACTATTGACGAGCCCACAACACAATCTGTAATCGATTTCTACAATCAACAAGAAATTTCTATCTGCTGCCCTGGAAAGAAAGATTTTGTCACTGTTACAGAAGGTCAGCAAAAAGTATACCATCAGAAAAAAATTTTACTTGCAAATATTAAAGAAATTTATTTTGAATTCGTTAAACAAAAGAATTTAAAAATTGGTTTTTCAACTTTTTTCAAACTGCGTCCACCATGGTGTGTAACTGTTTCATCGCCTGGAGCACATCGAGTGTGCATCTGTGAATATCATCAAAATATCAAACTTATGCTTGAAAGTGTGCCATTAAATCATTGCTACAAATTTTGGCTGGAAAAATTAGTGTGCAATATAAATTCAAGAGAATGTATGTTACACAGATGTGAGGAATGCCCAGGAAAACTGAGCGTCGAAAATAACTTAAGAGCGATTTTCGAAGAAGCTGGAATTTCAATTGACAACACAATCAGTTTTTATCAATGGTCCCATGATGATAATCGCAGTTCATTGATTTCCGTACAGGATACAGTTGACAGTTTCATTGAAAGATTTTCGCAAAAACTTGACGAGTTGTCATCGCATCATTACATAAGCAAAGAACAATCGAAATATCTTAGCGATTCTAAAGAAAATTTAAAAAATTCGGAGTGTATTGCTTTAATGGATTTTGCTGAAAATTATTCGGTGATAATACAGGATGCAATCCAGAGTCATCATTGGAGCAACACGCAAGTTACTCTTCACCCAATTGTTCTTTATTACAGAGACGATGAAAACTTATCTGTCAAAAGCGTTTGCATGATTAGCGACTGTCTCGATCACAATGTTTCCGCTGTTTATGCTTTTCAAAAACATTTAATTAACTATGTAAAACAAAACCTGAAAAACGTTACTTTAATTAAATATTTTTCTGATGGTGCGGTAAGTCAATACAAAAATTACAAAAATTTTTCTAATTTAATTCATCATAAAGAGGATTTTGGATTAAAAGCAGAATGGCACTTTTTTGCAACTTCTCATGGAAAAAGTCCTTGCGATGGAATTGGAGGGACAACAAAAAGATTGGTTGCAAGAGCAAGTTTGCAGGCATCAACAAAAGATCAGATATTGAACGCCAGAGATTTTTACACATACGCTGATGCGAAAATAAATGGTATTAAATTTTTTTGGGTAGACAAAAAACAAATTAAAGATCTGCTAGGAATGCTTGAAAAAAGATTTAGGTCAGCAGATAAAATAAAGGGTTGTCGAAGTCATCACTCATTTATTCCAGACAAAAATGATCAACTTTTGATGAAACGTTTGTCTTCGGATTTATTTGGATACAATTTTAATAAAAATGAAAGTGAAGACAACAATGATGATTACGAGCCGGGTCGATTTGTAGCTTTGGTCTATGATAAGAAATGGTATTTAGGAAACATTATAGAAAGAGATGATAAAAATGATGATTTAAAAGTTAACTGTCTGAAGAAATTTAAAGAAAATATTTTTTATTGGCCTAAAAATGTAGATATTTGCTATGTACCATTTAAACATATTTTGATTCTTATACCTGATGATAACATTTCTTATGTTGGAAAAATTTACATAACTCTTCCTGAAACTGTTTTTGAACACATTAGCACGTTGTATAATAATTTTAAATTGAAAAAAATAAAAAAAATTGACACTTGAAAAAAATTTGTTTTGCCTGTTTTTGAAGTTGTTTTATTTTTCAAAGAAAGCAAACGCCAATTTTATTTTTTGATATGTTGTTAAGCTATAAGAGCACTATATAAACAAATTTTAAAAATTAAAAAACGTTTGGTTCTTCATAGTTAAAAATGGCGCCAAACAAAAGAAGTTTTTCATTTTTTTGACATTTTGAGCTCCGATAGCTCCAAAAATTCAATACAGATTTTAACGAAATTTTGTGATTTATTTATGACTATAAGGTACTTCTAAAATAACAAAAAATATTTATTTATTTTGCGATAGATTTTGAGCTACGCTGTTTTGAAATCGGTGAAATTTTCAAAAAATTCATTTTTTTCTAGATTTTTTGTTCAAAATTTCTTTTGATTCGAAACAATAACATTTATTTTTTTTGTTATTACATTGTTTCACTGATATGCACAAAAAATTTCATCAAGATATGTTGGCTAGTTCAAGAGATATAGCGTTCTACATAGGTACAAGTTTTGAAAAAAATCGCTCAAAAATTTGGGGATGCTGTCACAAAAATCTTCATAACTTGAAAAATAATTGAAATTTTTTTATAAAAATTTTATTTTGTCGATGAAATACATTGAGGTACTTACTGTTCAAATTTTAAAAAAATCGGAGATGGTCGGGCGTGGACCATGGTTCAAGTTGACAGAGAATGACCCACGTAATAAACCGCAGACACACAACCCATGCATACATCAGCCGCACGTTTGGTGAGTCGAATGATACAAAGAACAAACAAAACACCAAAAAGTGAAGTGAGAATAACAGTCCCTAACCTACCTACGTAATAAATTACCTTACCTTGTAACGAATTCCTCAAGCTCAAGTTCATGTCCCTAGCTTACCTACAAATCAGCTAACTCAAATCTCAACCTACCTACGTTTGAGTAGCTCAAGTTAAAACTCACGAAGAAAAAAAGAGACAGAGTAAACAACTGAACAACATTTATAAAAAAAACCGCTATACAAGCGGACAATGAATGAACGACTTGACGCCCGGATTGCCGCACCATTCAGCCATACCCCTCCAATCAAACAAACAAATAAACAAATAAATAATGAAACAAATGAAATTAAATGTTCCCTATATAACCGTGCAACCCTATATAACTCTACATCACTCTTTATAACTCTGTATAACTTTATATAGCTGTATATAATCTTAAAATGAACCAATCGTAAAATGAACCAATCGTAAAATGAACCAATCATAAAATAAAATCCAATCAACAAAAATGCGGAACAGACGGCAAAACGGCCAAAATTCTCTGATCAGAATTTCAACGTTCTCTCGGCTCCTATTTATACTAGTTCCATTCATACATTCCTACAATTTCAAACCATTCACACGAGTGTGAAAGTATAGAAAACACTAACATGCATACGAGCTATACCTGACAGAATGAACTCCTACGCGGCGGTTTTCTTAATTAGCCGATTTAAACACCTGTCTTATGTACATAGATAGCTGAACGTTTGACATGGAATTCAAAATTTGTGAGACCAATCCTATTTTTTAACCATTTTAAAAAGTTATATTTGTTTCGTTCCGTATGCATATTTCATATCACAAACGGGCAAACACACACGCAAACACACACAGGCAAACACACAAACACACAAAATTATTTATTTATTTGTTTGCTAGATTGTCTGTTTGTTTGTTTGTTTGCTTTCTTGTCTGTTTAGATTTAATCAAATATATGATAAAATTTGTTTTATTTAATGTCTGTATGTTATACACGTACACATGATAAAAACATTTGATAGGAATCGTACATACTGAATAATATCTAGTCATAGAATGTTTGTATCGGTTCCCTATCTTGTTACACGTGCGTATAACCCGGAAACCAACACACAGACGCACACGTACACACACATATACACATTCACAAAATCTCATTTCCGCCACATATACTACTGCAATCTGGTTATACGTAAGTATAACCCGGATACAAACAAAAACACAACACAAACACACGCACGCACGCACATACCGGAAACTAACACACACGTACACACACATATACACATTCACAAAACAAACAAATGCAAAAAATTTAATAGTATCAAAATGACGTCATTTCCGCCAGCTATACTACCACTATCTCGTGTACATATAACCAGGAAATAAACAAACACACAACATACACAAACAAATAAACGCACACACACACACACACAAACACCGAAAACCAACACACAGACACACACGTACACACACATATACAAATACACAAAACAAACAAATACAAACAATTTATTAGTATTAAAATGACGTCATTTCCGCCAACTATACAACCGCTAAGGGCCATCTCATTTTAATATTTCTGGTAAATTTAAAAGGTTTTTAAAAACATAAAATTTGTATTTACGCATGTACGTTCAACTTTTGAATTCTATTTCAAGTAATATTTATTATACACAATTGCCCACACATGAATACAAATACAACCGCACACATACGTACGTGTTTGTTTGGCTGTTTGTCTGTTCGTATCTTCGTTTGTTTGTTCGTATCTTCGTTTGTTTGTTCGTTTTGTTCATTTGTTTGTTTGTTCGTCGGCTATTTATATTTTTATCCGGTTGATTTAGGGAATACCTATGAAAAGAGAGTGCCTATATTGACTAATACACCATCACACAGTTAATAAGAAACTTGTAAATTAGTGGTCTTAAAATGACGTCATTTCCGGCCAACGACTTTACAACAACGAACTTACTACCACCCCAGTTTTGTTTTAATGACAAACAAATCTGATAGCCTGATACAAACGTTCAACATTAAATTATATTGCATAGTTTCAGTGAATTATTGTATGTTTGTGTATATGTTTCGTAATGTTTGTTTGCTTGTGTGTGTATGCGTGCGTGTGTGTATTTGTCATGTCTCTTTCTATGTTTTGTTGTAGGAATGCATGTGTGTTTGTGTTTTTTATGAATGTAGGTGTATGTTTTTAGTTTATTTGTGTTTATTTATGTGCATATGTTGTGTGTGTTTGTGTTTGGTTGAAGATATTTGTTTGAGATTTTTTAATTTGTTTTATACTGTAATTATGTAGTGTCTGATGGGGATAGTTTTTTTTGATACAACAATTTGATAGTTTCAATTCAACTTTTCAAGACCGTGTCTCATTGAAAAAATAAATACAAATTATTTATTTAAAAGTTTGTGTGTGTGTATGTGTGTGTGTATGTGTGTGTGTATGTGTGATATTTGTTGATATTTAGATTATTTGAAAGTTGAAGTGACTTTTGGATTTTTGAACTGTGAGTTTGATTTTAAAAATTATATGATTTTATTTACTTTACCGAACACAAGATGAATGAATGAATGAATTAATACATGAATGCGTGACTGCATGAATGATCGAATCAATAATTCAATAAATGAAGGAAAGAATAAAACATACAAATAAAAAATGTGAATGAATGGATGAATGAACGAACGAACGAACAAACTCTTTCACTCAAAACACGTGAACACATACAAAATAAACGGATGATTGTATCACCAAATTAGTTCGATATTCGTAATTCAACTATTCAAATTGTCCTGTTTTAAACCTCCTCCGTGCTGCATTGAGTGACGTCAATTGCGAAGTTGACTCTCGCCAGCTCCTGTAGTCGTTGAAGCCGCTTTATACGCTCCTTCAAGAAAGGTGAATGATTAATTAACTGGAATGCATTTCAATAATTGCAGGTATATTTTTTTTTAAATAAATTTTATTTAAACATTTTAATTAATTAATTAATTTAAATGAGACAGACTTTATGCTCCTTGTCCTTTTTGTCATACTTCCATCTTTTCTTCAGAGACTGTTGGAAAAAATCATTAGAGCTAATAGCGTAACAAGATATTATAGAGCAATCAATGCAAATATGACCGCAATCACAAAGCAATTTTAAATAAAATTCAAAATCACAAATATATCACTAAAGGATCATAAAAACGAAGCAATAATAATCCGGATAATCCGTTTTTATCGTATAATTCAAAGCATGGCGATATCTTCAAATCATATTTTGTATGATCCGGACTCATCCTTTTGGTGTCTGAATCCGGAAATATGTATAGAATAAAACATCGATGACCACGAAATCGCTATTTTTTTTCGCTACGAACCGCCAAATATATCGAGAAGAAGAAGACGAGATGGAAGAGGAAGTAGGATGTAGATGAGATGATGAGAGCCCACCTGTCAATCACCCTCCCCAACTCCAGATTGTACCGGAAGAAGGAGAAGACGACGGCATGCCATACACATACCCCGCACAGAATTGCCATTGAAATCAAAATGTACTTGTCCTAATGGTGAAATAATTTTCTATTCATGGTTTTCTTTGCCCTTTAAACTTGTACTTGACAATAAATTGAAATATACTGAAAAAAATAATAATCTCATATCATTTAAGATGTTTAAATTAACTTTAAAAAAACATCGTACAAACAAATGAACGCTTAAAACATGCACATGATATGCGGTTATTTCTGTTTGGATTCCCATCACAGTCACATCGGCACAAAAGAGAAAGGCGAAGGCGAATTAAAACTAACAAATCAGACCACACATTTTCATGAAATGGCACTGGAATCCATGGACATATATAATTCATGCTTAAAACACCTTAGCTATTAACATCGACACTTCGAGAACAGCGTTGGAGCAATCAAAATTTAAAGTAGCGTCATCAATGAAACTGCGAAAATTTTAAGAATGTTAAAAAAAACATTGCATCTGAAAGATAATACTACAAATTTGTTGAAAAAAAACAAGATATTTGGGATAGTATATATAAAAAATAATAGTACAAATTTGTTTTCTCTCTCTCTCTCTCTTTCTCAAAAAATAATGATACAAATTAAACAAACAAACAAACAAGATATGTGAGGTAGGATATCCTAGGCAGCGTTTGGCTGACGACAAACTTGAAGGTGATGGTGGTGAGTAGGAGAATGAAGGAAAGTTGGAGTCGGTTCTCTGGCTTCATTAGATCGACACAGAACGTGGCGAATGTTAGACTGCAGATAAATAACTGTGAGTGATGATGAAAAAGATGATGAGGAAGATGATGAGGAAGATGATGATGCTGAGATGATGATGATGATGCTGAGGTGGTAATGATGATGATGATGATGAGATGATGAAGAAAATGAAAATGATGAAGATAAAATACTTTAACAGTCATCAAAACACATCAGTATTAAAAAACCTTTAATAATAAAAAAACCGAAATGAAATATTTTTGTTAATAAATAATAAAACAAACACACACACAAACAAACAAACAAACACAAACAAACAAACAAAAAGTAAATATAAAAAAAGTTTTTCCATCTCCAGCTCAACCTACCATGACGAGAAAAATATTCCAGATGAAAAAACCAGGCCTCCTGGTGGCACGGCACGAAGTGGAAAAGGACGGATGTTTGGCTTTCGAGTTCTGGTATGCCTAGTGTGGTAGTTTTGTGTTGTTGTGATGATGTGTGTAGGTGTAAGTTTGTTGTCGTGGTTGTTGTTGTCGTTGCTGCAGTTGTTGTTGTTGTTGTAGTTGTTGTCGTTGTTGGGGTTGATATGCTCTGGTAATGGCTGTTATAATAAATACTCCAATAGTAGACAAAATATTCTGATAGTATTCACAATGCTGATGAAATCGCATTACTTCATTGCTAATCAAAGTATTGTAGAAAAATAATTTTATTTAGAAGAAATCAAAATACTTTGTAAATTAAAAGAAATCGGTAGTATTAATGGAGATACTTTTGTAGTAATTTTTTTCCACGTTTCAACGTGACTATGTAGCTCCCATTCCTGCTCGTCAACAAAAGATTGAACGTTGATACTGGATATTTCATCCGTGTCCTCGTCCAATTCCAGCTCATTGTCCGTTCTTTCCGTTGTTATCGTTAAAGTTAGATCCTGGGCGGATTGATTGATTGGCTGATTTGGTGGGTTGGGTTGTGATTGATTCTTTGGTAGATTGGTTAGTCGGTCGTTGGTAGTTGGTTGATTGATTGGTTCGTTGGTTGTTTAGTAAACTGGTTGATTGGCTGGTTGATTGTTTATTAGATTGATTGGTTGATTGATTGATTGATTGATTGATTGGTTGGTTGGCTGTTCAGTAAACTGGTTACTTGATTGGTTGATTGTTTATTCAGTAAACTGATTGAATGATTATTCAGTTGATTGATTGGTTGGTTGTCTTAGTGTTTTCAAGGTTGATTGTTGTGGTTAATTTTTGTAAAAAAAATTTGAACGCAACTTCTTAATTATTTCGAAAAAAAATTTCATTTCAAAAATGCAATAATCTTATTATTTTGGCTATATAAAAATTTAATTGAAAAATAAAACCATCAGTGTATCACATTGTGCCATCAAGTTAATGAATGTATGTATGTATGTATGTATGTATGTATGTATGTATGTATGTATGTATGTATGTATGTATGTATGTATGTATGTATGCATGCTTGCGTGAGAGTGTGTGTGGGTAAGTGTGCGTGTGTGTGTTTGGGTGAATGTGCGTGTTTATGTGTGTGTGTGAGTGTGCGTGTGTGCGTGTGTGCATGTGTATGTGTAGATATGTGTATATATGTATATGAATATTGTATTCTAGGAGCGTTAACCAGGGTACAGCGGGGGTGTATGTGGAGGAGCACATATCTATGTGTAAGATGTCCATTCACTCGGCTGTTCCCTGAGACATGTGGCCACGCCCTATATGTGTATGGTGTGTGGCCATATTTGTTTATGTGTCTATTTATTTGAGTGTGTAAGTGAGCGTATGTTTGGTTTCCATATCATTTCATTTCATGATTCTGTTTCTTCAGTTCTGTATAGCAGTATTGTGATATGAATTGTAGTATGGTGCGTGTTTGTAAGTATGTGTGAGCGTGAGTTTATGTGTATGTATTTCATGACATTTCTGTTACATCTATAGTTAGAAATTTTAGTTAAGGGTGGCCTATCCACATGTTTATCTTTTTTGGTCATCCTTCAAAAATAAATAAATAAAAAAAATAAATAAATAAAAAATGTATGTATGCATGTATGTATGTATGTATGTATGTATGTATGTATGTATGTATGTATGTATGTATGTATGTATGTATGTATGTATGTATGTATGTATGTATGCATGTATGTATGTATGCATGTATGTATGTATGTATGTATGTATGTGTGTGTGTGTGTGGGTGTATGTATGTATGTCTGTATGTATGTATGTATGTATGTTAAAACCAAAACATGATGAGTGACACTGAACCGTCAAACATCAAGTAACAAATGGATTAACACTTTGATTTGTCGTTAATTGCACATGTCAGCATTCAGTTGGATATTTTCAAGCACACAGACACGCAGGAACTGCTGCAACAAGCACGAAATGTGGTTAGTTGCGAAAAACAGTTCCCTGCTGTCGCCTGATCTGACGCTGATCATTTTACATATTGCCTTAAAAAATTTAAGGGTGTTGGGGTCCATCGGGCCGAGAACCTCGATACATATTGGCAAGAATTCCATCGAGGGGAGGGCGTTCCCATATTTTTTCATTTTTTCGTCCGCTGCCCTGGCCGCGACCTAACCGCATTCTTTACTTGTCAGGTTTACATATCGTTCGGCAAGGGTGCCAAGGACCGTAACATCCCACGCCAAACATCTGCCGGCTCTCCAAGGTATTAGTGTGCATCCGTCCGGGCGCCTACCATCATGCGCAGAAATGCCGGATGGTTCCTTGAGAACTGGGATTGAAGCCTTGGAGAAGAGCCGACAAATGTAGTCGTTTAATGCTGAGTGACGTAGTTGACGGCCCCCACCCAGGCGACAAACCAAACCGTGGTGCCCAAACTCGTCCGCCCCAGCGCCACATCGGCACGTGTATTTATTCTGAATGACCAGGCCAAGTCTGAAGCCAATGGCAAACCTCACAGACTCGTCGTCAAGCCTGGTGCCCACAGAGGTGTTGGACGTGCGTACGGTCCCGCGGGGCAGACACTGGGAGAAGAATACTGCGGCAACAAAAAAACCGGTGGAGCAGGGAAGACTGTAGGTCGAGCGTGGCAGCGGCAGAAAAATTATAAACAACTGGAGCCAGCTGAACCACGCTAAGCAACCCCAGCCCACCAAATCGCATCGGCAGCTGAGCCTTGTATGTATGTATGTATGTATGTATGTATGTATGTATGTATGTTTGTATGTTTTACCGGTTGGTTCTTTGCAGCAGCTGTCGAAGGTCAACATTTCATCGATCAGTGTCGGCAATGACATCATTGAATTTTCCACGTCTGTCCGTAGTCTTGGAGTTATTATTGACTCAAACTTAAAGATGGATTTACATATTAATAATTTAGTGAGGGTCTGCTCCAACCAACTCCATTTATTACGCAATGTCAAAAAATCACTAAACACGTCTGTTCTTCAAAGCTTGGTTTCCTCTTTCGTCTTTTCCAGACTAGACTACTGCAATGGCCTTTTTTATGGTGCCACCAAAAGGTCTTTTTCAAAGCTTCAGTCAATACAGAATCGTGCGGCCAAGCTAGTTTTGGGTGGTTCGTGGTTCGATCATGTTACGCCTATTTTGAACAGGTTGCACTGGTTGAGGGTTGAAAAACGTGTTTCCTTCAAGTTGGCAGTTTTGATGTTTAAATGTGTCAATAATACAGCACCTCCCTACCTCATCGATAGATTGGAATCATACAAATCTCATTTTTCAAAATATTCCTTCCGATCAACCGAGCGCAATTTATTTTTTATCCCGACCACAAAGTTGGTGACGGGTTCCCACAACTTTGCGGTTCTTGGCCCGACTGTTTGGAATGGTTTACCTCCATACTTACGTGACCCTAGCCTATCATATTTACAATTTCGAAGTCAACTTAAAACTTATTTATTTGCACAATGAATGTCCGTCTTATTTGTCTATGATTTAGTAGCGCTTTTGAGATTCAACAATAAAAAAGCGCTGTATATAAATTTCCGTAATAATAATAATAATGTGTGTGTTGTGTGTGTGTGTACACATGTGTGTATGTATGTATGTACGTCTTTGTTAGAAACATTGTTTTTTCTAACGCTATCTACCTAGCATCAAACTTATTTCTGGATCGACCTATAAATCACTATCTAGAGACGATGATGATGTTGTTGTTGTTGTTGACGTTGACGATGATGATGATGACAATGATGATAATAATATTACTTATGATGATGATCATGATGAAGGTGATGATGGTGATGATGCTTGTTATTATTTCTTTAATCTGGTTCGATTTATTTATCATGTTTTGATTTCGATGCAGTTCGTGTTTTGATAAGTGGTTTGCCTTTGATATGAATGAATGAATGAATAAATGAATGAATGAATGAATGAATGAATGAATGAATGAATGAATGAATGAATGAATGAATGAATGAATGAATGAACGAATGAGCAGTAGCAAACGTAAAAGTCAAAGAAATAAGATATATTAGCGCGCAAAGATCTGAAGACGATGACGACGACGATGATGATAACAAAGAATGAGACAAAAAAAGATTATGATGTTGACGATCATGTGATGGAGACGCTGAAAAAATGAGAAAATTATGCAGTGGTGATAGTTTTATTGATTAAGATAATGCAGATGATGACGACGAAGAAGATGATGATATGGATGATGATAATAGAGAATAAAGATAATGGTTCAATGTGATACATTGTGTAATGAGGTAGCAGTCGAAAGAGGATACATTATATGAAATACAATTGGGACCAACATTTTTCAAACACACCACATACACACACAGACACACACTCACACACACTTTCACATACACATACCATCCCACACACACGCGTGTATGTATTCATCTTCAGCATCAGTGTGATATATAGATCGGAATATCAAATAATAATACTAAACGATACTAAACGATATCAAACGATACGATAAAACGGTATAGATGACAAAAAACAAATAAACTTTTAGGACATTGTTTTTAAATAAATAAACGTTCGAACATTTAGACAAATATGCAAATATGGTACAATAATATCGATTCTGTTTTTTGTAAAAATAGGTGAGTATAAACATACACATTGTAAAATAAACATACCATACCCTGCGAGAACACACACGATGCTGGTTTACTTTAAATACGCTGAAACATCTGATATATACAACGTCTCAGGTATACAAAATCATACAAACATAAAACACATCAAACCAACAAATAACAAACAAATAAAAAACGGTGCGGACAGAAACACAAAATTTTATAGATAATCATAAACACACCCCCACAAACACACACACACACAGTCACACACACATCCACACACACACAAACACACACACAAACACACTCACACACAGCCAGACACACACACACATAACCACACATACAAAACTACCTGCGTGTCAAACGGAAAGTCATCCAACTCGAGGTTCTCAATGAAACATCCTCTAATCCTCCTCCTCTCAAAGACCGTGGCCTCATTCCTCGAGTTGAAGGTCGCCGTCTGCCATATTGTCTCCTTCGGCTCGCTGAAACTGTTCTCGATGTAAATTTTCGGATTCCAAAGTTTCGTCCAATCGATCATGTCAGGGTTCTGTGGTGTAGTGTAGTATTTTGTTGGGTCGCCATTTTGTTGGGGGGGTTTTGTAAATTGGGTCTTGCATCTTGCCACGTTACACCCTTGGATTGGTCAATTTAAACTGACCAATCACAAGCGAGCCCTACAAAAAATGACATAGGATGATAACCACCAACTCAACCTATCGACCCACCTACCTACCCACCTGTATCATACAGCCATCCAGCTCAGGTTCCCGCCACCTTGCTTGGATGAATGCGTCTGCTGTGAAGTTTTCCTTCATCGTGTCAATCTCACCAATCTTCAAGAACACCACGCGGATGTAGACGATCACCTTTGAATCATTGAATATCATTTATCAAATATGGTGTAATGGTTAAGATGCCTTGCTGTCGTGGTGATCCGGTTTAAATGCAATAGATCACCACTTATAACATGAAACGTATCTGATTGGTTTGGTTGTATTTTTTATATTAATTAATTTAATTTTTTACGAATTTTACAAATTTTTTATAAACTATTTAAAAATTTTAAATACTTTTTCAATTTTTGGCGGAGCGTTGGTGGGCAGCAATGAGGTGTTTCTCGTATGCCCAACGGATAGATCGGTCATGGGAAATAAGTGGCTGCTGTTGATATTGTGGTTATTGTCGTTTTTGAGGATAAAATTGTTGTTGATGTTGTTGTGTTTGTTGCTGTGCTTGTTGTTGTCATTTCTGTTTTTTACTACAAATCTATCGGGGTCACCATCGATGCTTTGGAAGCGTTTGTTGAGCAGCAAGTAGCACTTCCTTACTGTCTCTTCCAACGATTCCAACTCAACATCACCTTCTCCTTCCTCCTTCCTTTTATTTTTTTCTTCTTTTTTCTTATTTTTATCATCGTCATCCTTGGCCTTTTCATCATTTTCGATATTTCTTTCCTGAATTGAGTGAGATTTAGACCTGCCTGATTGGTCGAGGCCATGTGACGTCACGGCCGTCTCTTGTTTTTGATTGGCTGTTTTTTGATAACTAAGGGGAAAATTAGTTTCAGTTGTGATGCTTACGGAATAATTTTCCGGCGGAGGGGGTTTGATGGGCCTGGTTGCTGATGACGTGGATTGAGATGGTGACATCATCATTGACGATGACGTAGACGACGACGATGATGATGATATCAAAACTGACGGCGTTGTTGTTGTTGATAGTGAAGAAAGAGCAACATCAGGGTAGTTATTCTTGCTTACATAAGTGATTTTGTTATTGCTATCACTGAAGATGACGTCATTAAATGATGTTGTTGTTTTAATCGTTGTTGTTGTAGTTGTTAAGAGTTCTGTTGTTGTAGGAATTGTTGTTTTGTTAGCAGTAGCAGTGTTGTTTTTGCTCTTGTTGGCATATATTTTCTGCTGCTTTGTAATAAAAACATCCAGATTGCTTTGTTGTTTATTTGTTTTGCAGATGTTTGAAATGGCAGATGCTTTCTGTAATTCGATTGAAGTGCTGTTATTGTTGTTGTTATTACTGTTATTTTTGTTGATGTTGCTAGCATGAATTTTGCTATTATAACTGTCAGCAGTGTTGTCGTCAGCAGAGATTAATTTTTGCCCTTTCGAAATATTAATACTATCAATTTTACTAACATTTTTTGAGTTAATGTTTTCTACTGCTTTAATATTACTGCGATCAGTGTTGCTGTTGTTGTTAATGTTAGCACTCCCGTTATTATCACCATCAGTGTTGTTGTTGATGTTATTGTCTACATTATCATACTCACTCAATAAACTTGGGTTTTTGCTGTTGTTGTTGTTGTTTGTTGTAATGTAGTCATGGCTAATGATAAAATTACTGTGGTTGTTGTTGCTGTTGTCAATGTTATCATATATATTGCGATCTTCGATACTTGTAGTATTGTAATTAGTGGTAGCACTCCTAGCGTTAATGTTATTAATGTTATTGTTGTTAGCGTTGATGTGAGGATTAGTGTTATAGTTATTGTTATTGTTGTTGTTGTTGCTGGAACTTTCCATTTTGCTGCCGAAAATTCCAACGATGTTAAAATTGTTATCCATATTTTTAAATTGAATTTTATTTATTTTTCTTCGCTAAACAATTATCGGCTTATTAACTTCTTTTTTTCATCAAATCATCAAATTAATAATAAAAAAATTCATGTCCGTTATTATGATTATAATTATTGTTAGTATGATTATTATTATTATTAACGTTAAAAATAATAATGAAAATTATCTTAACTCAAATCAGTAGTTTCTAACAATGTTTTTGCATCAAGTTATGAGTGAAACACAACCGATAATATATATATAAATATATATATATATAAATGTGTGTATATATGTATATATATATATATATATATATATATGTATGTGTGCTTGCGTGCGTGTGAGTGTATGTTATATATATATATATATATATATATATATATATATATAGGATCAAGACTATCAGAAATGCAATTATTTGATGAAAATCACAGCAATGTTCTGCGTTAGCTAGTTCCCTGTCTGATTATTCGATTTCTCCAACGGTGGGTAGCAAATCGTTGTCAAGTTTCTTGAGTTCAAAACCAAAATTTTTCGGTATTCCTATTCCATCTTCGGTGTTCGAATTGATACGTTGTGTTGTGTATCTGGCCAAATACTCCAGTATGCTCTACAATGTTGAATTTTTTTTTGTTTTATAAGAATACTCAACACTCATTTGATTAGTCATTACAATCTTCAACCTGGTGCAAAATGACACTTATATCTGTCATCATCATCGATGATTCTTCTGTTTTTAAATTTATTAGTGGGAAGGACTCCAATTGCCCGTTGTTGAATATTTATTATCGGATGTCTTTGTTTTGTGGGTATTGATTCGGCTAGTCATAAATTATAATGGTTTTTATTGTAATGTAAGATTTCAACATTGTTGTCCAAGATTTGCCCATTAACTTTAGTTTTGTGTTTCTCTTTCATGTGATTCTCTACAGCGCCAGTTTGTACGTACATCGTGAGTCTTCTCGACAGCTTTGTCGTCGTCATGCCAATAACTTGACAATGATGGACTGATTTACGATCTACCATTAGAAAAATCTAACTAACGCAGAACACGCTGTGATTTTAATCAGAAATGTATATATATGTATATATATGTTTATATATATCAATAATACCGATATAATATATATGTGTGTATATATGTTGGTGCTTATATATAGCGTTGAAAGAATCTATTTAGTTTTGTTCTCTTCAAAATATTCGATATGTGTGCTTTTGTCTATGAAATATTTATATAAATTTCATCATCATCATTATCATTGTTAATATTATTATTATTATTATCATCATCATTATCATCATAATTATTCTCATTATCATCATCATCAACACCACCATCCTCATCATAACGTATGAAAAATTTATTGCACAAAGCAATTAGCGACTTCTAAATAGTATAATACATTTTTAGGCAATGTTTTGCGTTACATACTTGTGCAAGAATGTATGAAGGAATAAATGAATGAAGAAATGAATAATTGAAGAAATTAATAACTTATTGAATTATAGAATGAATGAATGGACTGACAAATCATTGAATGAATGTATGAGTGAATGAAAAAGATGAACGAATGAAAAAAGACAAATAAACATTTTTCGATAATTTTTTGCATATTTCTGTATTCTTTTATCAGGAAGCGAGATTTGTTTATTTTAAAAAAATCGTATAAACAAACACTACATCTCTTTTCAATTTCTTTATTTAAACAAACATATATATATATATATATATAAATATATATATATATATATATATATTACACTATATATTGTATATATATATATATATATTGTATATATATATATATATATAGTTATTCATGAAAATCACAGCATGTTCAGCGTTACTTAGCTTGTTTAATTTTTCTTGTTGAGTTCAAAACCAAATGTTGTATATTTATTTTCAGGCATAATTAAACATTTAACCATAATAGAACTGTGTCTCTAAAATGTTAATGAAGAGACAGAGTGTGTGTATATATATATATATATATATATATATATATATTTACAATATTCTATAAATTCTACCGAATGTTTGGCGTTAATATATTTGTAGTTCGTTTTTTCGATTTTTCTCACTAAAGTTTTTTGGTGAACGTTTAGTTTATTAAAATTCAAAATTAACTTATTTTTCGAATTCATGCTGCAAATAAGGCCATATTTCGATTCCAAATGAATCATCATCAGTGCTCCTTGTTGTATATATAGGGAAATATTGACTTTGTCAAGATTAACTTTGACGTTGTAAAAATTAACTTTGGTGTTGTAAAATTGAACTTTGATGCGAATTAGGTGTCAGGTTTCTTAATTGGCTGGTCATCTTCTTTGGTCTCCTTTTCTTCATCGATAGCATCATCGACGATGATCATCGG
>NW_008705254.1:5210937-5211747 GCF_000326865.2 Helobdella robusta
TGAAAAATAATTGAAATTTTTTTATAAAAATTTTATTTTGTCGATGAAATACATTGAGGTACTTACTGTTCAAATTTTAAAAAAATCGGAGATGGTCGGGCGTGGACCATGGTTCAAGTTGACAGAGAATGACCCACGTAATAAACCGCAGACACACAACCCATGCATACATCAGCCGCACGTTTGGTGAGTCGAATGATACAAAGAACAAACAAAACACCAAAAAGTGAAGTGAGAATAACAGTCCCTAACCTACCTACGTAATAAATTACCTTACCTTGTAACGAATTCCTCAAGCTCAAGTTCATGTCCCTAGCTTACCTACAAATCAGCTAACTCAAATCTCAACCTACCTACGTTTGAGTAGCTCAAGTTAAAACTCACGAAGAAAAAAAGAGACAGAGTAAACAACTGAACAACATTTATAAAAAAAACCGCTATACAAGCGGACAATGAATGAACGACTTGACGCCCGGATTGCCGCACCATTCAGCCATACCCCTCCAATCAAACAAACAAATAAACAAATAAATAATGAAACAAATGAAATTAAATGTTCCCTATATAACCGTGCAACCCTATATAACTCTACATCACTCTTTATAACTCTGTATAACTTTATATAGCTGTATATAATCTTAAAATGAACCAATCGTAAAATGAACCAATCGTAAAATGAACCAATCATAAAATAAAATCCAATCAACAAAAATGCGGAACAGACGGCAAAACGGCCAAAATTCTCTGATCAGAATTTCAACGTTCTCTCGGCTCCTATTTATACTAGTTCCATTCATACATTCCTACAAT
>NW_008705254.1:5225844-5235844 GCF_000326865.2 Helobdella robusta
CGCAGAACTTCGAGTAAATGTTGGTAATAGACCATAATTTTTACAATATTCTATAAATTCTACTGAATGTTCGATTGTTAGATTACGTCGGTTGGTCGCAGAACTTCGAGTAAATGTTGGTAATAGACCGTAATTTTCGATTGTTAAATTACGTCGGTTGGTCGCAGAACTTCGAGTAAATGAAAAAACGAACTACAAACATATTAACGCCAAACATTCGGTAGAATTTATAGAATATATATTCTAATATATATATATATATATATATATATATATATATATATATATATTATTCATATATTCATATATATTCAATTATAATTGCATATATATATATATTTATATATATATATTTATTTATAATAAGTGTCATTGTTATATTATGTATGGTTTTATATACTGATAATATATATATATATATATATATATATATAATTTTTGAATAAATAGATGAATGAATAGATGAATAAATGAATGAACGAACGCATGAATGAATGAATAAAAGTAATTATGTATAGGATGCACGCTCATGTTGCATAGTCAAACACTGATGAAATGTTTATCATTATTATTATTAATATTATCATCATTATTGTTTTGCGCTTTTATTGTTATTATTAAAATTAAAATTATTATTATTATTATTTTTGTTGTTGTTGTTGTTATTATTATTGTTGTTGTTGTTGGTCTTACATGCATTGATAAGAAATTAGTAAAATTAAGGAAGTGAAGGAAGAAACAAATGTGAATGATTGAGTGAATGAATGAATGAATGAATGAATGAATGAATGAATGAATGAATGAATGAATGAATGAATGAATGAATGAATGAATGAATGAATGAATGAATGAATGAATGAATGAATGAATGAATGAATGAATGAATGAATGAATGAATGAATGAATGAATGAATGAATGAATGAATGAATGAATGAATGAATGAATGAATGAATGAATGAATGAATGAATGAATGAATGAATGAATGAATGAATGAATGAATGAATGAATGAATGAATGAATGAATGAATGAATGAATGAATGAATGAATGAATGAATGAATGAATGAATGAATGAATGAATGAATGAATGAATGAATGAATGAATGAATGAATGAATGAATGAATGAATGAATGAATGAATGAATGAATGAATGAATGAATGAATGAATGAATGAATGAATGAATGAATGAATGAATGAATGAATGAGAGAATAAAAAATATACCTAACGTTACGTTAATAAAGGAATTAAATATTTATGTAATTTTTAAATATAACGATATATATATATATATATATATATATACACGCAAAGTCTTAATAGTGAAGAAGCGGTTATGATTATGATGACACAACACATTTCGTGATAGAGCGTCTCAAAACGAATGATTAGAAATAAAATCGTGAATCTTAGTGTGTATAGCTTTGTGTGTGTGTGTGTGTGTGTGTGTGAGTGTGTGTGTCTGAGTATGTGTGATTATGCGTGTGTATGTCTGTTTATGTGTGAGTGTACGTTTGGTTTGCAGTATGTGTATGTGTGTGAGCTGAAAAAACCAATGCATTGAAAACGACAATAATAATATCATTTGTATAGCGCCCTATTCTCAATAATGTCAGATGCACCCGAGTAAAGAAATATCAACATGGCCAGCAAAAAGCCTGTTCAAACAGATGCTGCTGCTGCTGCTGCTTCAATGGCTTCTTAAAAAGTCCAAATGACGATTGTTGAAGGATGTTGGGTGGCAAACTGTTCCATTCCTCCATATTGACGGAGAGCAGTATGGAAAGCTTTCATTGATGGCAGCTGATTTAATGACTGTAGTTGATGCAGTTGCCGTGATGATGGAGGCAGACGATGATTAACAATGTGCTATAATATTTCAATAATCTCGAAAGTTATCAAATAATAGCAAAAGCAATAATAATATTAATAATAATAATGAAGATATTAATAAAAATAAACAAATGATGATGATAATAATAATAATAATATAAATAATATTAATAATAATGATAATAATAACAATGACGTCACTTGCAAATTGTCAACAGTTAATGGCGCGAAAAAACGATTTGAGATAATGTGTAAAAAAAGAGGATTTAGAATTAAAAAACAGCGCTAAATAATTATAGATTGTAATCACATTTAAAGTGATCCGTGTGTGTGTGTATGTATGTATGTGTGCGTATGTGTGTGTTTTGACGAAAGCAAAAAGGCAGAGGCGTGCTTATGTACAAAAACAGGCTTTGAGCGATAATAAGAAAAATTTTAAAATTTTTGTGGTTTGTTGTTGTCTTTTACTGACGTTGTTGCTCTTCTCTCCTGCGTTGTTTGCGTTGTTGTTTGCGTTGTTGTTTGTGTTGTTGTTTGTTTTGTTGTTCGTGTTGTTGTTTGTGTTGTTGTTTGTGTTGATGTTTGTGTTGTTGCTTGTTTTATTGTTCGTGTTGTTGTTTGTGTTGTTATTGAAAAACATAGAGCAATAATCTATGTTATCAACGCGAGAATGACAACAATTAAAAAACAACGAGATTAAACTCGCAGTGAAGAAAAAATGTGAGCTAACTACAGCTAAAAATGACCGCACGAGTTGCGAATAATAAAAACTCGAAACTTCTCCACGCCGGTATTCGCCAGTAAACAGATATCCGACCGAATACTTGCCTTCGATAGCCATGATCATACCGATACTCAAAAGTTTAGCGATGAAGCCGCGTGTTGTACATCCGGAAAATTTAAAAATTCTAAAGAGTGACAATAATTTGCTGTTGCAATCATACTTATAATAAATATAACACATTGAATATCGCACGTTCAATAGTAAAGAATGAACTATATAAGAAAATGATTTTAACAATGATTGTGACGACGACGACGATGAAAATGATGATGATGAAAATGGTGATGATGATAACGATGAAATGAAAAATCGAAACAATAAAACGAGAGATATCAACAATGGCGGTGACGAAAGAGAAGATGATGATGGTAAAGATGAAGACGACGATGACGCCATGTTAGCTATTTGCTGTTCTTTATAATGGTAGGACTTAATCGATGGCGATTGCATTTTGGACAAGTCCACTTTGACAGCGGGGGTGGAACGAGTTATGTAGCGATGTTTCACTGAATTTTGTCGTATTGAAGTTTGCGGAAGCCGGTTTTCCAACTGCTGCTGCTGCTGCTGCAATTTTGATTGTCTGTGCTTTGATTCTACTAAACCGATGTCTTTGTACGCTGGGTCTGTCATTGGATGGTAAGATAAGAAATGACGTTCAGTGACGGGAATTTATTTGATGAACAACTATGCTATGGAATTCCTAGCATCACATTTTACAATACTAATTTAATAGTTGAGGTAATAAAAATCTTGAAAAAAATGATTGAATTTTTTAAATTGAAGCGTATAAATTATAGAGAGGAATGACTAAACTCCAAACTGATCACATACTTGTATTAACCCAACAATATTTATGAGGCAGCAGTTTATTTTATAAAATACTTAATAATAATTTTTTATTAAAATAACTAACTTACCATTACAAATATTATTAACAACGGCAAATTTTTTAAATTTATTTTTTGCAAATAAAACACAAATTAATGCCGAGACAGACTTTCAAAAGGATTGCCCCCGAGGGCTGGGGTCTCGATTCTTAGGGATGCCACGCGACCCCACCCTGCCTTTGATTGGGCCTGCAGTTTGATGGAGTACACGCAGGACTCGTCGAAGGTACTCAACATCATGTTTTGAGATTCCTTGGCGGGTGGGAAATTAACTTTTATAACTTTTTAAAATATTTTTGAGAAATTGTTCAAAATTAGTCAAATTTCAAATTCTTTATCAAATTTATCATCATCGCTATCGTTATGTCATAATTATCATCATTAATAACAATAAAATCATCATCATCATCATTATCATCATTCACACAACCACCTTGAAAATGACCCTGGCTTGGGTGGTGTTTCGATCACTGAGAAGGGCCTGGGGGCCGGCGGGTACGACCTTCGACCAGAGGATGACATAGGTGATGACGTCATTGTTAAGGGGTGGCTGTTGCCAAGTGATTCTCATCGTTATGCTGCTGACGCTGGTGGAAAACTTCCACTGAATGTTCACCGGCTGGTCTGGTACTCGAGGAACTTTTTATGGGAATGGTAATGAAGATGGTGATGAAGATGGCAATGGTGATGAAGATGGTGATGCTGATGGAGACTGTGAATTAATCGAATGGGAATGTTGATTACAATTGAAAAACTTATAAACAACATTAAATAACCAAAAATAATATACAGGAATAACATTTACATTTGCTTCCCCATAACCTCAATCAAAATAAACTTTCACCGAACCCACTTACGATTTCTCGGGCAATCCGGAGTGATATCGCCAACGACGTAGACGTTGTTGCATAGTGGAGTGTCCAGGAATGTGTACCCCATTTGACCTTTGACCTCATTCCTTGTTTCACCCTGAACCCTGATGATGTAGCGACAGCCAAACCGGAGGTCGTACACTACGTAGGTGTTTTCCTGTAGTTGTGGCGAGTGTGGTGTGGTGTGGTCTCGTCACCAGCAGCATTACCAGATTCAACATCGACGTCAGCCTCATTGATTTACGTTTAACGATTGTGACGAAATGAGAGAAATATTCACCTTAAAAAAACCACCTACATTTGAACAAACATCCACACTGAAGCACCTACCCACTCATTCACCCACACACACACACACACACACACACACACACACACACACACACACACAGAAACACGCACACGCACAAACACACACATACACAAACACACACGCATATATATAGATGAGTAAAAAAAGTGACAAAACGAATGAAAATCCAACGGACCAAACAGAGTCAGCCACACAATATATAACATAGGGTGGCAGCAAAAACATTAACAACATCAACAGCATCAACAACATCAACAACAACAACAACAATATCAACATCAACAACATCAACAACAACAACAACAATATCAACATCAACCGCATCAACAACGACATCAACATCAACAACATCAACATCAACAACAATATCAACATCAATATCAACATCAACAGCATCAACAACGACATCAACAATGACAACAAATCAACAACAACAAAACACAATGACATCAACAATAACATAATAACAACAACTTCATCGACAACATCAATGCTACAGATTTCAAACCAACAATTAACTACATACAAACATCAAAAACTTCAAGTCATACTCAGAAGAAGAAAACTAAACACACGCTAATACAATACAGAACACAGTAAAACTTACATCAATACAAAACAACACACTACATTGCCTAGTAGAGAGCAAAGAAAACAACAACACAATCATATAAAGTCAGGCTGACATCCAGCGAAAACATTAATATAAATATCCCAGACAAATTATTTTCCTATCTGAATGATTCAACGTCCCGCGATGTTCACAAGGGAGAGATTTTTTATACTAAGTTACATTCTTCTGCTCGTCTATTTCTTGTTTGTTTGTTTGTTTGTGTGTATGTATGTGTATTCGTGTTTATATGTTTGATTGTTTGTACGTGTGTATGTATGAATGTTTTGTTTGTATGTGTGAGTGCGTGTGTGGTGTGTGTTTGGTGTGCGTGCATGTGTGTGTGTGTGGGCATTCATATACATAAAGTTATTATCGATCATATGTATGTGATTATAGGTGAATGCTTTTTCATGTCAATGATTTGGTTTGATTTGCTTAGGTCAGTCTATTTATGTGCCTGTGTATGCATGTGCGTATGTGTGCGTATGTCTGTGTGTATGTGTGCGTATGTGCGTGCGTGTAAGCGTGTGTGCGCGTGCATACATGTATAAGTGTGAGTGTTTGTTTTATTGTAGGTCGGTAAATGTTTCCTTGAGTATGTGCGTGTGAGTGCCATGTTTCTTGTTTATGCTTTAGAAGATTTAAGTTGTTTTTGAAACTTTGAAATATACAGGGGAACACGGATTGGCAAAAAGAATGGTTGAGTTGTTTTGAATGTGCTCGCTTCGACGTGTCGGAGTATATCAGTTGGAATGTGAAAGATGCCGCTCGTTTAAATATGAACAAATAAACAAACAAATAAATGAGCGATGTTTGAAAACAATCAAACAAGAAAAAAATCAAAACGACATGGAAAAAATTGATGGCCCATAACAATGTACTGACCCCAACTGACCAGATATATGCATACAGGAAGAAGAATAAAATAAAACAACAATAACAACAACGACAACAGCAACAATAATAACAACGACAACAGCAACGTCATCCTCACCAACACAAAAACAACTACTACTATATTACAATCACAACAACAACAAAAGCAACAAAACAAAAACGACAAAAATAGATTGAGATAAAAAAAGCATTGAAGACATCAATCAATGTTTGAGCGCAATGTTACTCTGTTGATAAAGGATGAAAGAAGAAAAGAACAACACACACCGCGTACACACACACACCGCGCATCACGCACGCACACACACGCACACATACACATCTTTAAAAAAGAAAAAGAAAGAGAGAAAAAGAAGCATAAATAAATGTATAAAAAGAGAGAGAAAGAGAGAGAGAGAGAGAGAGAGAGAGAGAGAAAGAAAGAAACATTTAGAAACAGAAGTTGACATTTTATTTTGAAATATATCTAGACAGGCCATATAAAGCAACATATCACTTGCTTTTAAATTGTCATCTCGCTTGTCACAGTAGTTTAGATGGGTCGGCTCACAATATTTTCAATCCATCTATCCATCTATTCATTCATTTATCCATTTATTTAGTTTTTTATCCATCTATCTATCTCATAATCCATTTGTCCATCTACTCCTCTTTCTATCCATCCTTCTATCAATCTGGCTAACCTTCTGGAGTTTCATAATAAATATGCATATAAATTTAATACGAATGATTATTACACATACAATACCTTAAATTTTTTATGCACATGTGTGTGCGCGCGTGTGTACGAGTGTATACGTGTAGATATGTGTGGGTATTTATAGTTATTTGTATTAAATATTCATAACGAATTGTTTAAGAGACAATGAAACATTTATATTTTACTACAAAACCAGAAAAAATTTCAAACATTTTTGTGAAAAAGTAATGTGCGGCGATAAATAACTTGGGGAGTAATTTTTGCATTTATGAAAATATATGCCCGGCTGGCACTTTGAAGGTGTTCCAGTGTCAAAGAACATCAATCTCATCAAACTGTTTCGTGTGTGTGTGTGTGCGTGCGTGTGTGCGCGTTTGTGTGTGTGCGCGTTTGTGTGCGTGTGTGTGCGTGTGTGCTGCTGCTTGTGGGGCCACAAAGAACAATGAGAAAGTAAGCAGGGTGACAAAATAATGTAAAAATCAAGCGAGAAAATGATTGCCGGATTTTTTAGGCGGGAAATAATATGTAAATTTTTAAAAATCTGGTAAAGGATAAAGAAAAATATAGAATAAATTTTGTGGGTTTTTGAAAAAATAGTGTGAGGATACGGTGTAAGTGGTCGTAATATATTGAAAAACATCGAGAAACGTTTAAAAGACACAAAAAATTAAACAAAAAAGCCATATTTCAAACGATAAACCAAGATGAAAATAAAAGAACAAAAGAAAATGAATGGCTTTGTAAGGTTGTACAAATTTTTTGAAAAACGGATTTCCCCCAGTGAATTATGTTTTGACTTTGGGTCCTCTTCATAAATCAAATTTAATTTATGCATTACCCTCTAGGTCTCCTCTTCTCTCTCTCCCTCCCCCCCCCCCTCTCTCTCTCTCTGTTTGCATACATAATTAATTATATGCATTTACTTACTTACACGTGCGTTTGTTTGTTGTTTGTTTGTATGTATATACATATGTTTGTTTGTTTGTATGTATGTATGTTGTTTATGTTTGTATGTATGTACGTTTGCAGGTGGATAGGTAGGTAGGTAAGCAATATATCTGTGTTTGTTCAATAGATTTATGACGTCATTAACATCGTTGCCTGTGACGGTAACAATAACATCAATCATTATTACAATAACAACAACAACAACACAAAAACAACAACAAAATAAACAATAGTTTAACAACAACAAACAAGCAATAATAATAGAAAAAACAACAACAACATTAATAATAATAACAAACACAGTACCAAAAAAGCGGGATGAAATTTGTTTGGTCATCAACAACAAAATAACCGATCAAATTATAACTGCATGTACATGAAACAATCTAATGACCATCATATCAATTTATTTGCCCACCTATTTATTAATCAACTATGTAATCAATCAATCAGTTAATCAATCAATCAATTAATCAATCAATCAATAATCAATAAATCTCCGCCAACCCAACCAGGCCAAGAATTAGCAATCCGAATTAAAATTCCCCTTTTGAACTCTGACTTCAGAGCAAACAAACAAATGGAACAATGGTTTCCATTGGCTAGTTTTTATCAGCCAATCACGTCAGGGTATTTAACCTTTGTCAACCAATCACGATTGCCAAACTATAGCCGACCAATCCAAAACAAATAAACATAGAAAAAATTATAAGAACTGACGTGAATGGATGCCTGCATGATCGGGGGCAACAAATGATCTTCTCTGATGTCCACACCGCTGCAACCTTCCGGAGACCAATAGATGATGACCTTCTCCACTCGCTCGTTCAAGCCTAAAGAATCTAATTAATATTTATAAGTCTAATTAATATTCATCAGTCTAATTAATATCCATAACATCAACGTCATCATAGTAATCCTCCTCCTCCTCCTCATCCTCCTCACCATCATCATCACCACCATCACCATCATTATTCTCATCACCACCACCATCACCAACACATTTAATGATTTACAAAGACAATACTCGGACGCACTTAACAATCATTAACAATGGATAGTAGGTACTGTCTTTTCTCACCACACACGCACGCACACACACATACACAAACACACACACACATACATACACGCACATGTACACTCACAGATACACACAAACATATACACGCCAATTCACATACACACACACACACACACAGGCACATATATAGTCGCGTACACACATACACATTCACACATACATCCACCAGTCATATTAAACATTTAAACTGTTTTAAAAAAGTGTGACTTTGTACACACATACACACACACACGCGCGCACGCACACACACACGCACACATAATAATGATAATAGTTACAATAATTATAACATAGTAATGGGAACATTCTTTTATTTACCAAAAAGATAAAATCCAAATGAAATCAATCGAAAATTATTATTTTATATATCAGAGTGTAATAATAATAGCCATAATATTCATAATAATAATTGACCTTCATCAAACGACCACGTGATGTTGGCCTTGAGGAGGCCATTTTGGTAGTAGGGCTTCCAGGCCACGATGTCGTAGGGGGTTGGAGGGTGAGGAAATGGAAGGGGGGTCGATAACCAGGAATTATAATATCCTAATTATGATATAATAATTATGATATCATAATTAATTGTTTTCATTGTATTATTATTTTTATTTTATTATAGACAGTAATTGTAACGCTGTTATAGTAAAAACTAATGTTTGAACGAATGAAAGACGAACGAACGAACAAATGAAAGAATGAGTAAACAAATGAAAGAACAAACGAACAAACGAATGAATATTGAATAAATAAACAATTTAATAAATAAAAAAATGAATAATTGAATGAACGAACGAACGAACGAACGAATGAACGACATTAACCTTTGGAGTGTTTGGGTAGAGGATCAGTTGTTATGTACATAGCTGTTTTGTCACTTTTCAGTCTTCGTCCTCTGTATATGCATATCGCTTGCACCTTTTGGAAAAGTGAATAACAAAGTTAATAGTAAACATTTTCTTGAAAAATGAAATGAAAAAATTAGTAATATACATTTGCGTATATAAATCATACACACACATACACACATATACACACGAACACACATACAAATACACACATACACAAACA
>NW_008705254.1:5240844-5256282 GCF_000326865.2 Helobdella robusta
GATATACACACATACAAATATGACATAAGCACACATACGTGCACGCACACACGCACGCGCGCATACAATGGTCTACATAAAATAAATCTTCCTTTCCTGTTTGCTCAATTAGCTACAGTTTGTTTTTCGGGAGGATGCTCGTCAAACACATGAAAACGAATGCGCCCCAATACATACAAACATACATACATGCATGCAAACAAACAAACATACATACATAAATACAAACAAACATACTGACAGTCTGACAGATAGAGATACATTGTTGTATACTTACATACATACTCAAGTACATGCGCATAAATATACATGCATATAAACAAACAAATTAACATACAGGCAATCATGCAAGTAAACAAACATACAAACATACAAATAAACAAACATACAAACATACAAATAAACAAACATACAAACACACACACACACACACAAAGTCAATCTTAATCAGTGTCACAGCAAACATTGCACGATCGCAATTGAAAGTACACCCTCCTACCTACCTATGTGCGTACATCGGTTTTCCATGCATTTTGTAATATTTATCAAGCAAACAAACTTGCCGTATATGAACTGAATGGAGGGAAAGAGGGAGAGAGGGAGAAAGAAAGAGATAAAAATAAGAGAGAGACTGACAGAGAAAAAATGATAGTAAGAAAGAATGAGAAAGAGAAAGAAAGTAAAAAAAACAGAAGGAAGAAAAGAGAGAGAAAAATATGAGAAGAGGAAGCAAAAGATGATTTCATTTTAACGAGTAGGTCTATTTATCTATACCTGATTGTATGAGCGTGTGTCTGTGTGTGCGCGTGCATGTGAGAAAGATTGGACGTGTTTATGTGTATAAAAATCTGTGTTTGTTTACGTGTGTGACAATATCCATGTGGTGTGAATGTGAGTATTTATACTAATGTGTGTGTGTTTTGGTGAGTAAGAAAGTTGAGTGTGTATGAAAGTGTATGTAAGTGAGTGTGTCTGTGTGTGTGTGTGTGCGTGCGTGCGTATGCGTGTGACATAAACAGCCTCTAATGAAGGATCTAAGGAGAAAAATGAGATAACGCCACATCAGACTTATAGTAAGAGCGCTTATGTGTATCTATTCATGTATGTGAGTGTATATGTGTGTGTTTTTACGTGTTTATGTGTGTGTATGTACGTATATATGTGTAGGCATGTGTATGTTTGTTTATGTTCTCATGTTTATCTGTTTATTCATAATAAAGTTTATGTTAACTTTGAATGTTTGTTTTTCATGCGTGCTAGTTTTGTTAAACGTATAACCTTTATTATTATTATCGCCATCATCACATCGTCATCATCATCATCATCGTTGTCATCATCATCGTTTCCGACAGCATCTTACATGCCCTGACTTAAGACATTAAACCATCAAACGAGGAAGATCTCATAAATATATAAACACACACACATGCACACACAAAAACTCACACACACGCACACACACACATGCACCCACACACACAAATACATATAAAGATTGTAACCCATAATGTTCGAAATAAACGTTTTAGTAGGCGCTTATAATAAGAGTAATTTTTGTAGTAATTTAGCTTTTTAAAACGTAGTAGTAGTAATAGTAGTAGTATTAGTAGTAGTAGTAGTAGTAGTAGTAGTAGTAGTAGTAGTAGTAGTAGTAGTAGTAGTAGTAGTATTAGTAGTAGTAGTAGTAGTAGTAGTAGTAGTAGTTGTTGTTGTTGTTGTAATGGTAATAATAATAATAATAATAGTAGTATTTGTAGTACAAGCAGCCACAGTAGTAGTAGTAGTCGTCGTTATAGTCGCAGTAGTTGCAGTATTTCATCGTTTTAACCAAAACCCATTATACTTTATTTAATATTTCATAAGTTAATCAGCCCCAAAACTAATTATCAAAAGCAACTGAAATAGTGTAAAACTTTTTGTCGATAGGTGCAATGGCCTCCCAAAAAAATTTTAAACTTTCGTCGGTAGATGCTGATGACCCGGGGGCGTTGTTTATGAGGGTAGAAATGTCGCTCCTCAAACAAATTTAATTGGTCCTATGTTTGTTTGCTTGGTTGGCTGGCTGGTTGGTTAGTTGGTTGGTTGGTTGATTGGTTTGTTGGTTGGTTGGTAGGTTGGTTGGTTGTTGGTTGGTTGGTTGGCTGGTTGGTTGGTTGATTGGTTGGTTGGTTGATTGGTTGGTTTGATGGTCGGCAGGATGGTTCATTGCTTGACTGACTTTTTACGCTTGGCTGGTTTGTTTGTCGATGTTGTTGTCTACGTCGCTGATGTTGTGCTGAGGTTGTTTTGTTGTTCTTATAGTAATAATAATGTTAGTAGTAGCAGCAGTATTTGAGAAAGTAGCAGCAGCAGTAATATCTGCAAAAGAAGTAGCAGCAATAGTAGCAGCTGTAGCAGTAGTGTTTGTAGTAGTAGTAGTAGTAGTAGTAGCCGTAGAAGTAATAATAGAAGTAGCAGCAGTAGTAGTAGTAGTTGTGTAGTAGTAATTGTAGTAATAGTAGTAGTAGTAGTAGTAGTAGTAGTAGTAGTAGTAGTAGTGGCAGCAGTTAAAGCGACAATTTGTGAGGTCATTTGTCCTGTGGATATATTCCAAGCATTGGTCCATTAGTTCAGCCCGTCTTCACGTCCGTCTGCATGTTCCTTACTCTTCCGCATTTATGTTAATCTCATTAATTTAGTTTGTTCTTCAAGTTTGGCTTCTTTGATTTCAATATTTGTTTGGTTTTTGTTGAAAAATGAATAAAATCAAACAATAGCAAACGCAATTATGTACAACGTATATACAAACAAATAAAACATACAAACAAAACATACAAACAAACAAACTAACTAACAGCAACAAACAAGCAAACAAACAGAAACAAACAGAAACATAAACAAAATGTTGAACGTTTTATGGTTTTCCGGCATATAAAAAAATTTTTGTTGAGCAAAAGATAAAATTGATGGCGTATTTCAAAATGTGAAATCAATATGGTGATTGAGATGATGATTATAATGATGATGATGACAATTAGAATTACGATGGTGATAATTGTGATGATAATGATAGTACCGGCATATAAAGGATAAAATTAATTCACTCATCGATTATAATATAATTTAGGTTTAAGTCTAATTAACTTTCTAATCGCCATCATCACCATCATCATCGCTATCATCACTATCATCATCATCGTCGTCGTCTCAATCATCCGATCAAGAAGCTTCAACCTTAACATGAACGATATTAGACTCGTACAAACTGAGCGGCCTACCATAGATTGAGGAGCACGTGATGTAAACAAACGGGCGAACAAAGACAAAGAACAAACAGTCCAGGATTTTTGAGGAACTCAAACACATTTTGTAATACAGACCATAGATAAAACAGTGCAAACAAAACGAAACAAAGAACAAAAAAAATAAAGAATAGACGAACAAAAAACAGCAAAGAACAGCAACTAAAGATTATAAAGAATAAGCGTACACCTTAACCGGAAAAAGAACAGCGTCACGTATTTCCGGTTTTCCTAATTGCCTAATGAAATGAAGCGAACCAACAACAAGGCATCGAACTAAACTCAGTGACATTTTCAAATACGTACGCTGTTCCTATGGTGAGAGAAGCACGATATTGCATTGTCACTCTGCAGAACAACAACAAACAACCACAAAACGCTAGAGAAGAAGTAGTACATACAACGTGTCACAAGGGCTTAAGTGCTACTGCCTGTATGTACGCAGACATGTGTACGTACACTCAGTTATACAATGCGTACACTTATTTATGCATACTAATTTATACATACAGTTTTTAATGTTTATGTTTCTATGTTTCTAATGTGAATAAAAATACGCTTGTAAAACATTATTATTATTATTATTTCTTTGTGTTGTATCTATGCATGTATGTATGAATGTATGTATGAATGCATGAATGCATGTGTGGATATATGTATGCATTAATATATGGATGGAGGAATGTATGTACGTATAGATGTATGGATGTACGTTATACGGTTGTACGCCTTAAATCATCGGCTGTACGCACAAACACGGATGTTATGTTTCAGCATTTGTTGTACGCTCTACAGCGATTGTGCACCTGTTCGTTTGTATTTTTACTCATTTGTCTGCATTTTGTGAACAAACTTATAAAAAAATTTAATTGTTTAATTAATTAAAAAGTCAATTAAAGAATAATTAATTAAATAAGTTCGGTTAAAATGCATTCATATTAATGAATGTTGGCCTGGGAATACAAATCATCATCATAGCCATCAACATCGTCATTATGACGTCATCGTCCTCATTATCATAAAAAAAATGTAACGCTAAGTAGGCAGCGTGTATGTACATAAATTTTTGTTTCGGCATTGTATTGTATTTGCGTATGCCTGAACGTATGGTATAGGCAATCTAGGTATTGCAGCGTATGATGCCTGTGTCGGGTGGCCATATTGCTTTCACGTGCGCACTTGTTACGTCAGAGATGTCACGTGATATCCGCTTTCATTATCTTCTCTATATTTTTTCTGGCAACATTGCTGTTGCTGCTCGTATCTCATCTTCATCGTTACGTTTGTCATCATCAGCGTTGACGTCATCGTCGTCTTCATCATCTTCATCTTCACTTTAACTTCACCGGTTTTCCATATCATTATTTTCCAAACCTTCTTCACCATCATTTTTTTTATCATTTTTTCACTCCATCATCATCATCACCGTTTTTAACAACAACAACAACACCTACAACAACACCAATAACCACAACTACAACATCTACAACAAAATCAACAACATCAACAACAACATTCACAACAACATTAACAACAACAACAACATCAACAACGACATCACATCAAATTCATCGACAACCCAACATGAACAGATGCAATAGTTCACATTTGAGATTCAAAAAGGAAAAAAACATCAAACCAGTTTACCTGAAATTGCTATGCAAATCTTTGCATATCTATACATATATACAAATATACAAAACATATATACAAACATGCAAACATATATACAAACATGCGAACAGACATACAAACATACAAACACATTATAGCCCTTGATATTTCAAAGTATAAAAAACTGCCTTATAATTTTTTTTTTTGGTAAAATTTTGTTTTCTCAACATTCAAATTAATGTTTATGTCGGTGCGTTTGTGCATGTGTGTGTGCGTTTGTGCGTGTGCGTGTGTGTGTGTGCGTGTGTGTGTGTGTGCGTGTGTGTGTGTGTGGTGGAGGTGTGTAGGTTGATTGCGAGTTTTTATATGTCTGTGTATGTGTGTATGTATAAGTGCGAATGTTCATAATTTCAAGTATTTGCGTACGTGTGAGCGTTTGTGTATATGTGCTTATATGCGTGTGTGCGTGTGTATATGCTTATGTTTGTGTGTTTGTGTTTGTTTGTGTCGGGTGTGTGTGTGTGTGTGTTCAGCGTGTGATTTGCATATTGTGGACGGCGTTGAATTAATAGAATGAAGATTTGCAAATCTTTACGACCATTTTGTTTATGTCGTGCCATTTCGAGTGTGTTTGTTTGCATGTGTGTGTTTGTTTGTATGTGTGTTTGTTTGTATGTGTGTGTGTATTTGTATGTGTATTTATTTGTTTGTCTATGTATCTCAGTTTTTTGTGTCCTGTATGCAAGTTATATGCACTTATTTAATGATTTTACATTCTGTTTGCATGAAAGGTGTGCATATTTTTGCCTAAAGCCATTGTTGGTAGGTTAATTAGTTGCAGTGCGCTGGTGTATGTGCAATCAAGTGATGTGTTGCGGTATTTTTGCAAAATACGCAGTCTATTGTTAGGTATTTTTATTAATTTGTATTCCAAGTTTGTATGTACGAAACTTCGATACGCCGGCCATTTCATTAAGTGTGTAGAAGACCAGCTTGTCCGTTGTATTTGTTTGTATGTTGTGTGTGTACAATGGTTATATATTGTACACGTATATATGTATTGTTTGTATACAAATTTTGTAGAATTATTTGTATTTCATTTAGTACAAAATTCACACATCATAAATACTTGGCGTACAACGAATATGTAAATGTGTCTGAAAAGTCTGAAAATTTGTTAACATTGAACTTTGAAACTATCAAACTAGAATTAAAAGATATATTGCACAAATAACAGGTGCAATTTAGCAAAGTTATTGAAACTGTTGAAAGTAATAAAGCTGATATTATTTCATTAAAAAACGTTATTAAAACTGCTGATATTAATAAACCAGAAGTAAATACATTGAAAAATAAACTAAATTCTAATGTTGTAAGTGGCTACAGTACTGAAATGACAAACAAGGAGGGACAAAAGAAAAATGTCAGTAGTTCTCTGTGGTCAGACATAGCAAAGTCAGAAGACAACGGTACTCCGTTCTCAACTGTAAACGGAAAAAAATCACGTCAAAATAATAACAATTGTGAAAAACAAAACAACTCAGGAGAAACCAGCAACAACCCAACAAACAACAAACAAACTGGAAAAAAGACAGCTATGAAAATAATCGGTAAAAAAGTTTCAAATGATTGCAAACTGAAGGCAGATAAAATCTTAATGAAAAAATCTGTGTTCTGTTTAAGCAACGTCAGCAAGTGCCACAGAAATGATGTGATGACCTACTTAACCGACAATGGTATCCATGTTGTTTCCTGTTATCCCGTACTCAAACAATTCAATAAAATGGCACCAGCTTCTACAGCCGACGTCAATAACAATAATAATAGTCAAACTGAAAATAAAAAAACAGATGAAGAAGAATCCAGTACGTTTAGAGTTTGCATCGATAGCTCTGATTCTAAGAAAATGAAAGACCCTGACATAATGCCCTAGCACATTACAGTACGCGAGTGGCAATTCAATAAGAAACCAGAAACAATTGTCGATCAAACAAAAAAAGATGGATAAACAACATGTTCATAATGATGATGACAGCAGTGATGATGAAGAAAAAGACAATTTAAACCCCAAGCAAACTACATGTAAAAGGTATGACAATTTTAAGTCGTTGAATGATGAATATAAATTAATAAATAAAGATTTTGATAGCAGTATGTTTTTCAACTTAATGCATTTGGACATAAGAAGTTTGGTCAACAAAACCAATGAATTAGAAAGCTATTTGTCAAACAGTCACATCAAATTCAATGTAGTTGCGATAACAGAAAGCTGGTTAAACGAACGTACTGAAAGTTTGGTTGGCATGGATGAATATAGATATGTAGACAAAAATCGTCGTGACAAACACGGTGGAGGGGTTGGTTTCTATGTCTGTAATGATTCTACCTTTCGAATAAGAGATGATTTAAATACCATTGGCTCGCCAAAGTTTGAAATGTTTGCAATAGAGATCATTAACAATTTTAAATCTAAAAATTCAATTGTGATGGTTAGTTATTGACCTCCAATATACGAAATTAAACAATATTTTAAAGAATTAGAACAAGTTTTACAAATAACTAGTAATGAAAATAAATTTGTTTATCTTTTGGGAGATCTAAATATTGACTTATCGCCAGAAGTTAGCAGTATAAATAAAATTCAATTGAACCAACTTGTGACATGTTACAACCTCAAATCCATGATCACAGTTCCTACAAGAATCAGTAATACAAAAAAATCCGCTATAGACATTTTGTTTACAAATCATCCAGAAAATATTATACAATGTGGTACCATTTTATGCGACCTATCAGACCACATCCCACTTTTTGCTTCCACTAATCAAAAAATAAATAATAAGACAGTTGCTGACGTTACATTTTCAAAATATTCTTATTCAACACACAGAATAATTAATTTAAATGAAGGTTTATGTAATGCCGATTGGACAAGTGTGCTGAGCTGCGATGATGTAGATGTGGCCTTCCAAAATTTCATCGACATCTTTCGGTTACATTATAAATCTTATTGTTCAGTGACCTCTAAAAGACAGGCTCAGAAGATGACAAAAAACAAACCGTGGATAACTAAAGAATTTTAAAAAATGTTAAAAAAGAAGAAAATGTTATATAAAAAATATCTAAAGCACACATCGTCAGACAACTTTACAGCACTCAAATCATGCAGCAAATTATGCAACAAGATCAAGTGCCAGTTGAAAAGACAATATTATTTTAATCTTCTACAACAAAGCAATGGCGACAGCAAGAAAACATGGTCAATCATCAATTCTTTAACGAAACGAAATAACAAAAAAACATCAACAATTCAATTAACTTTAAATGATGATCCAATTGATAATCCTGAAACTATCCTCAATAATTATTTCATCAATCTGGCCTCAGACATGCAACAATCATTTGTAGAAGACACAAGATGGAAAAATTATCTTCAAAATGGGTCAGTAAATTCATTTTTTGTAACCGTGTTTCATCATCTGAAATCATTTCAACCACAAAACTTTTAAACCCAAGACGTCGAGTGGTTACGATGAAATATCAACCAAAATAGTAATATCAACAATTAAATCAACAGCAACAATTCTTGAATATTTAATCAACTTATCATTTGACAAAGGCATCTTTCCTAAGTGCTTCAAGACATCCAAAGTTGTTCCAATTGCAAAAGAAAGAGGTAACTCAGAGGTTAAAAACTTTCGACCTATATCTTTGTTGCCTGTTTTTTCGAAGATTATTGAAAAATTGATGCACAGTCGTTTGCTCAAATTTTTTGAAAAAAATAACATTCTTTCTAATCATCAATTTGGTTTTCGAAAAAACCAGTCAACTGAAATGGCAATACTGGAACTGATTCAAAAAATTGGAGTCGCAAGTGAAAAGAAAAATTATGTAATTGGAATATGTCTCGATCTGTCAAAAGCTTTTGATTGTATTGACCATTCGATTTTACTACACAAACTTTATCACTATGGTATAAGAGACTCCAGTTTGACTTGGTTTCGTAGCTACCTTTTATCAAGATATCAATTCGTTACCCGGAACAATAAAAATTCAAGTAAATTGATCAACAAAATAGGCGTTCCGCAGGGCAGCATTTTGGGACCATTGTTATTCATAGTGTTTGTGAACGATCTACCGATGGCCTCGAAATTTTTTAATTATGTTTGTTTTGCTGACGATACAAATGTGTTCAGCAAAGGAAAAGATATTAACATGCTCATCAAATATACAGAAGAAGAAATTAAACATGTTAACTCTTGGTTCTCACTAACTTACTTTAAATAGTTCTAAAACGCAAATGATAATCTTTGGACCAACTCAATATTTAAACTACAAAGAACCTTATAAAATTAAAATAAATAATATTGATATCTATGAAAATAAAACAGTTAAATTTCTGGGCGTTCATCTAGATCAAAAGTTAACGTTCCGTGATCACGTTAATAGTGTTGCAAACAAACTTGCCAAATCAACTGGTCTGATGAACAAGGTGAAATTCTACCTCACAAAAAAGTGTCTGAATTTGTTGTATCACTCACTTTGTATGCCACACGTGATTTATTGCAACATTGTCTGGGCTGGCACGTATCCTTCAGTCATGGATCCGGTTAAACTTATGATGAAAAGGGCCGTCAGAACCATCACCATGTCAACGATGAGGTCTCATACCAAGGAGTTATTTACGACAACCAATAATCTTAATTTTAATCAATTGAATATTTATCGTACTTTGATTTTTGTGTATAAGCAGCTTAATAATCAATTGCCTAATACGTTTGCTAATTATTTTAAACATGCTAACAGTCATAGGATGTCTAATTATTTGCAATCGAATAAATCAAAAACTAACATTTTACATTCGCATGTAATCTGTAAGGGTCCTAGGACCTGGAATAACATTATTAAGAATGGTTTTCAATATAAGGTGAAATCGGCTACTGATTTTTAAAAAAAAGTTAAATCGTTTTTTATAATTAACAATTATTAAAATTATTATCCTTATTAATAATGTAGAGATGTTTATAAAATCACTAAACATTTAATGTCCTAGGACCTGGAATAACATTATTAAGAATGGTTTAATTTAATTTAATTCTATGATTAATAATTTAATAAATTATATAAGAAATGTATTTACATCATGAAATTTATGTTCTCTATCTATAAACAATTTCTGTTGATATTTTTAATGTGATTATAATTATCTATGAAACATTATTTTTTAGTTAACTACCTTTTGTTTTATTATCTGTTATTAACATACTAACAACTAACAATATTTGATATTAACCACAAAACTCTGAACATATTTGTCTAGGTGGCTGTGCTAGATGAGCCCATTAGGGGCTCGATCACATTCATCCTGTCTCTTATTTATTATCTGTAATTTTGAGGAGCAAATAAAATTTCGTTTCGTTTCGTTTCGTATGTATGTATGTATGTATGTATGTATGTATGTATGTATGTATGTATGTATGTATGTATGTATGCATGTATGTATGTATGTATGTATGTATTATTATTATTATTATCAAACACTTATAAAGCGCCTATTAAAATAAATATCTCTCACAAGCGCTATCGAAAAAAGAAAAATAATAAACGAACAGTGAAATAATGTACATCCTATCAATAGACGATATGATACAATCAATTACAATCGTTCATCGCAAATAGATAAGTTTTCAAATTCTTCTTGAAATCAACAATGTTCATCATTGACATTCTCATCGACATTGGCAGACTATTCCAGACGATTGGTCCCGACACTGCAATGTCTCTAGAAACGAAACGAAACGAATTTTTATTTGCTTCTCAAAATTAATCTAAAAAAAGAGAAAAAAAAATTCTCCCCCCTTTATATCAATAAGAAGAAGACAGGATGACCACAGTAGAGTTCTTTTCAGAAACTCATCGAGTGTGACCACCTTGACATAATTTTTAAAATGTTATAAGTTTTCAACAGAATTTAAACGTAATTTCAAAAACAAAAAATTTATGTTTTAAACTTAAGTAAATATTCTTTTAACTTTTTTTAAAAATTGTTTAACGAAATAAATTCAAAATTAAATCCACTGTTTAAAATTTCGTTCCAGATTCTCGGTCCCTTGCAATACACGTGAAAGAACAAAATATTCGTTTTCGATTTGTTAGAGACAAAATTATTTTGTTGCCGACATTGTTGTTTCATCTTGAAATAACTGTTAAATAAATCAGGTAATCGATTGGTTAACTGTTTATAAACAAAAATCATCAGAAAGTAAATGCTGAGTTTCGAGAAATTCAAGTTTCGCGTGCTGTTGAACAATGGTTGACTGTGTTCAAATCGTTTGGATCTCGTTATCAATCTAACTGCTCTTTTGATTAATATTTCTATTGGTAAGGTTGATGTGTGGTACGATGAAGCCCATACAATGTTGCAGTAGTTTATTAACGGAATGCACAGGGAATTATACAGAAGATTCAAACAGTTTTTTGGCAAAAATGATTTTACTCTGTTTATCATTCCTATTGACTTTGAAAGTTTGGATGATACTTGTTTTATGTGATGTTTGAAGGAGAGTTTCTGATCGAGCAGCATGCCTAGAAGTTTTAAACATTTTGTTTCAACAATTGTGTTGTTATCTAGGATGATTTTATACGGCTCCTTGTAATTTAGATATTGTACGGGTCCAAAAACCATCATTTGGCTTTTTGAACTGTTAATTGAAAGTTTATTGGCTTCGAACCAAGAGATTATGTTTTTTAACTCTCTGTTTGTTTCCTCAATAAGTTCTTTCATTGATCTGCCGCTGCTAAAAACATTCGTGTCATCAGCATAAATTACGTAGTCAAAAAACGCTGATGCAGTTGGAAGATCGTTTATGTACAATATAAATAACAAAAGACCTAGGATGCTTCCTTGAGGCACACCGTTGTTGTTTCCGAGCAGACTGGAAATTTCATCGTTCACATAGACAAATTGTTTTCTTTCTGTTAAGTAGCTACGAAACCAATGCAGTGATGTATTTCTAAAACCGTACTTTTCCAACTTGTTGAGCATGATGTCGTGGTTGATGCAATCAAATGCTTTCGACAGATCTAAGCACGTTCCAATGACAAATCTTTTACATTCAGTATTGATGCCAATCTTGCGAACTAGTTCTACGATTGCTAATTCTGTAGAAAATTTCTCTCTGAAACCAAATTGGGAATTTGACAAAATATTATTTTTTTGCAAAAAACTAGTCATTCGTCGGTGCATTAGTTTTTCAAGTATTTTTGAAAATGCTGGCAAGAAAGATATAGGGCGAAAATTTGATAAATCTGTTTTTCCTTTAATTTTTTCAATAGGAATTACCTTGGCGATTTTGAGACAGCTTGGAAATTTGCCCTTTTCAAAAGATAGATTTATCAAATATTCTAGAACAAACACAGTAGAATGAATCGTAGAGACGACAATTATTGTTGGTATGTCATCGTAGCCACTTGATGTTTTTTGTTTCAAAGATTTTGTTGTTGCAATGATCTCATCAACCGTTGCGTATCTACAAAAAAACGAGTTGGAAACAAATGTCTTGAAGTAATTCTTCCAGTGAGAATTCCGTGGAATGAGCTTCAGTAAATTCGGTGCTAATTCAACAAAATAGTTATTTAAAGCATTTGCTGGGTCAGGTATTTCAATTTCTTCATTTGTTAATTTTTGTATACTATCGGGTTTTACGCCTTTTCCGTTTTTTAACTCGTTTAGAGCAGTCCACGTTTTTTTGCTATCTCCTCTATATTTTTCAAAAAGATGATGATAATAATTTTTTTTTAAAGATTTATTTAGTTTATTACAAGTTATTTTAAGGCTTTTGAATTTATTTAAATTATTATTATTAGGAATCAAAAGAAACTTTTATTTCTTTTTGTGATGAGATTTTTTACCGATTTTTTTGTGATTAGACGATGTCTGCAGCTGCGTAGTTGGTACAATCAACAAATTGACGTCATCTGATCGCATGCGTTTGCCAGTCGAAGACAGCGGCTTCTTTATGAATCTATCAGCCAGGTATTCTGGGAGTTGTCCGTTTATGGCCTTGTACATAATGACGCATATTTTGTAAAAAAATTCGTTTCTTCACTGTTAGCCAATGGAGGCTATTCAGAATTGGCGTCACATGATCGTATTTTCTGCCTCTAACTATCACCTTTGCAGCTCTGTTCTGAATAGACTGGAGACCAGCGATAGACCTTTCTGGCAACTCATAAAACAGACTGTTGCAATAATCCAATCTCGAGTGGACAAACGCATGAACCAATGATTGTGTTACAGTTTGATCCAGATATTTTCTTATTCGGTATATTTGTTGAAGTTGTGCTGAACATGATTTAGATTGCGATTTTATGTGGTCACAAAGTTTTAATTTAGTGTCAAAAATACATCCCAAATTGGTAGCCTTCTTGCAAAATTTTATCTCATTATCTTCAATCATTATTGAATCAATTTTTACTTTTGATAGCTGCTGCCAGGTGCCCACTGGTAAAAACTGTGATTTATTTTGAATAAGTTTTAGACAATTTTTTGACATCCATGTGTCAACTTCAGCCAAACATTTTATTAGTCTTTCAACTGCACTTTCGAACTGATCTGGTTCACTGCTGACTATTATTTGAATGTCGTCGGCATATGCATGATAAGAAAAACCAAAAATATCAATTACATTAAATACATCAGCTGTATACAGTATGAACAAAATAGGTCCAAGTATTGAACCTTGTGGCATTCCGGATGACTTTGTTTTTACACTAGACAGATGCCCTTTGAAAAATACCTGTTGAGTCCTTCCAGTCAAATAGGAGTCGAACCACTTGATAACAGTTCCAGCAATGCCGAAGTCGTGAATTAATCTGTTCAATAGAATTTGATGATCGACACAGTCAAACGCTGCACTCATGTCCAAAAATGCGAGTAGAGCAATATTCTGTTTGTCGATGGAGGTAAATAATTCGGACAAGACATATAACAATGCCGTCTCTGTAGAATGGTAACGTTTATATCCAGATTGATGAATCGGGAACAAATTATGTTTATTTAAATGATTTACAAGTTCACCTACTACCACACGTTCTATGATTTTGGAAATGAAACAAATGTTAGATATTGGTCTGTAGTTTCCGAGCTCATTAAAATCTGCGTTTGTTTTTTTCAAGATGGGTATCAAAACCGCATGCTTGCAAGAAACAGGAAGTGTTCCAGCACACAAACATAAATTAACTAAACTTGTGAGAAACGAGATGAAGAGGTCTATACGTTTTTTCAAAATGTGAGTAGGAAGGACGTCTAACATGCAATATTTAGATGGCATATTAAGAACAATTTTTTTTTACATCTTCTTCTGAAACCACTGCAAAATTTGAAAACAAAGAGCCACTGTTTAATTTACATCCATCAAAAACTGGTTTGTCAACTACTTTGGTGTCTCGTTTTATTTTGTTGACATACATGTATGTATGTATGTATGTATGTATGTATGTATGTATGTATGTATGTATGTATGTATGTATGTATGTATGTATGTATGTATGTATGTATGTATGTATGTATGTATGTATGTATGTATGTATGTATGTATGTATGTATGTATGTATGTATGTATGTATGTATGTATGTATGTATGTATGTATGTATGTATGTATGTATGTATGTATGTATGTATGTATGTATGTATGTATGTATGTATGTATGTATGTATGTATGTATGTATGTATGTATGTATGTATGTATGTATGTATGTATGTATGTATGTATGTATGTATGTATGTATGTATGTATGTATGTATGTATGTATGTATGTATGTATGTATGTATGTATGTATGTATGTATGTATGTATGTATGTATGTATGTATGTATGTATGTATGTATGTACGTAAGGTAAGGTAACGTACGTACATCCTCATTGTGTGTTTACGATCAAACATGGATCTTCATTGTTCTTTACGTGTATGTGCACGCATCTTCCTTCCTCCATCCTTCTTTTTTTGCTCCTTCTTTCTATCTGGTTTTTTAATTTTTTTTCTAATCTCTTTCTTTCTTTTTTATTTTTTCTTTCTCTCTCTCTTCCTCTCTCTCTCTCTCTCTCTTCTTTTTATTTTCATATTTAACTTAAAATTTGTCCCATTGTTTGTACTTGTGTGTACTTTCATATTCACGTATAAAGATGGTTGAGAATAAATATTGTTCAAAATGAAAAAAATAGTTTTTTTTATTAATAATAATTAAATTAAACTATTTTAAATAAATTATTGTCAACTAAAGCATCGTTGAATTTAATTATTCAGAGGTTCATCTTCTGATCAAATAGAAGATGGAAAATCATCTTTATGTTGCACGGAGTTGTGCATGTATTGTGTGTGTCCATGCGCGTGTGTGAATTTATTTGTATATATATATATATATATATGTTGGTAATAGACCATAATTTTTACAATATTCTATAAATTCTACCGAATGTTTGGCGTTAATATGTTTGTAGTTCGTTTTTTGGTGAACGTTTAGTTTATTAAAATCAAAATAA
>NW_008705254.1:5257994-5258773 GCF_000326865.2 Helobdella robusta
TGTTGAGTATTTTCATCTCGAGATAATATTCACTTGTGTGACAATGAGGATGAAGATTTTTAAATATTCTGATGAATCGGTTTTGGCATTTTGTTAACTGTTTTAGATGAATGTCAGGACTGTTTCCCCAAATTACGTTGCAGTAGATGAGGTGAGGAAAGATTAATGAATAATACAGGTCAATTAGAGTAGGTTTATTTAATTTATTTTTAATTTTGCTTATAACTCCTAGGGTTTTGCATATTCTTTTAGACATAGTATCTATGTGAATATCCCAAGACAGATTGTCCTTGATTGTTACTCCAAGGAATTTTGTGCTGGTTGAGCGAGGAATAGAAATATTGTGCATTTTTATGTCTAGTTTAGGTATAATATTTGTTAAAATTTTCGGACCAAAAATAATGTAATTACATTTAGAATAATTTACTATTAATTTATTTTTGATAAACCAGGTTGATATATTTTGAAGACTGTTATTGATGTATTCTACTTCTTTCAATGGGTCTTTAGTTGGGAAGAAGATGTTAGTGTCATCTGCATATAGAAGGTGATTTGCATCAGTTGCATGTTGAAAATCGTTCATGAAGATTATGAATAGAAGAGGACCTAAAATTGATCCTTGTGGCACGCCTGATCTTACGTTAAGTTTTGTTGAGGAGTGACTTTTTATTGCCACATACTGGTCTCTGTTCTCTAGATAACTTTTGAACCATGCACTTACTTTTCCTCTTATTCCATGTGAATTTAATATATATGTTTATATATATATATATATATAT
>NW_008705254.1:5259278-5291080 GCF_000326865.2 Helobdella robusta
TCATCTTTTTCTTTCTTTTTTATTTCTGAAACTCGTTCTTACTTATTAGCAAATATAATGTTACAATACTTTAAGAGCTTAATTTTTCTAAACTTTTATTATTTTTAACTTCTGTGTAATGTTTACTTTTTTGTTAGTTTGTTTACGTTTTTGTGTTTTGCTTGTTTGTATTTTTGCTGTTTGTTGATGTTTTTGTGTGATATTCCTGTTTTGTATTTTTGTATTTATAGCCTAAGCATTGTTTTTTTTCCCTTTTGCAACATCTGTCACCGTTAATTTTTGCCGATATAAATCATGATTGTGTGTGACGTACGTGCGTGAATGTGTGTACTTGTGTGTGTGCGTTTGTGTGTGCGTGTGTATGTATGTGTGTGTGTATGTTTTTATGTGTGTGTGTGTGCATTTTCGCGATTTCAAAGCTCGAATTTCGACTGCGCACTGTTTTAATATTCCTCCAAATCAAAAAACGATTATTTAAATGATGAATCACTACTCAACCCTTATGATTATTTTAACCACACACTCACTCATACACACACACACACACACACACACACACACACACACATACACACACACACATACACACACACACACACACAAGCCCAATAACAAACAATTTATTCCCGGACATGCATCTGCAAACAAATTTATAGCAGATAAACAAAGCTTCCAACATTATATTACGCAAACTACACACACACACCACAAACACACACAAACTTACATATACACACACAAAAATCTATTTACACACACAAACAATCAAACATATACATACACATTAACAAACAAAAATTATTCATTTAGAAAACGCAAAAAACTTACAAACACAAACATACATTCATATACACACATCCATACACACATCATACATACAAGCAATGTTTGTATACATACAAACCATACAAAGACACGTGCAACCTAAAAATATATATAACATCAACATTCATTACAATCCTTATGCAGCTTCAGATCTCTATTTAACATAGACATACATCATCATTACTCTCATCATCTTCGTCTTCCTCTTCTTCCTCATCATCATCCTCATCATTATCATCAATGTAGTTGCAGTAACATCGACGTCATAATCATCAGCGTCATCGTCCTCGTCGTCATCTCCGTTAATAACTTAGTTGTCACTTTCAACAACATTCCAACTCGCATTATTATCATGATCATCATCCTCGTCATCATCACCACCACCATCATCATCATTATCATCATCGTCGTCGTCGTCGTCGTCATTATAACTCAACAGAACAAAACGCGATATCTAAACTTTTTTTCTCGATTGTATCGAAATACAAAAGAGAAAAAAATTTCATTCACGTTTCGCTTCCTTCACTCCTTCACTAATTCATTTGTTCATTCATTCATTCGTTCGTTCGTTCATTCGTTCATTCATTCACTCATTTGCTCACTCATTCATTTACTTAAACAACGCAGTTACCATTTTTTATTTCGAGTCTGAAAAAAATTTTTTTCAAATATTTCAAGTTTATGGTGGAAAAATAACTTTTTTTTGCAAAATGTAGACAAAACACCAAAAAAATGTATATTTTTCATTTGTTATATAATACCAAAGTTGTTTTTAAATGTATACATGTGTGTGTCTGAGAGTATATATAAGTATATATATATGTAAAGAGTGGAGTGAGAGTTTATGTATGCATGTATGTATGTATGTGTGTATGTGTGTATGTATGTATGTATGTATGTATGTATGTATGTATGTATGTATGTATGTATGTATGTATGTATGTATGTATGTATGTATGTATGTATGTATGTATGTATGTATGTATGTATGTATGTATGTATGCATGTATGCATGTATGCATGTATGCATGTATGTATGTATGTATGTATGTATGCATGTATGCATGTATGTATGTATGTTTTTATTATTATTTTTACTACTACTACTACTACTACTACTATTATTATTATTATTATTATTATTATTATTATTAATATGACGTTGTTTTTCTTTGTTTCAAAGAACTTTTAGAATTATCGAATTTCAAGGGCTGAATAAAATGCTTTGTGAAAAAAATTACATTTAAAATGAAAAAGAAAGCTAAAATCGAGAAAAAGTAAGAGAGAGAGAAAGACGAAAAAAAGAGAAAGAGAGAGTGAGAGCGAAAGAGAGGGGAACAGAGTAAAATACTTTAAAGAAGAAAAAAGCCCAATAAGTAGGTACTTAAGTGCGTGACATAACAGTTTATTGGAGGCTTTTGATTGGTCCTTTACAAATGACGTCATCATCAATACCAACCAATGAAAAGACGAGTTGAGACATTTTTTTTCTTTTGTATTTTTGTTAATTTTCATGAGTCCAGGAAAAAGAAATTTTTCAGCACAGAAATTATAAAAATATAAAATAAGATTATTCAAAAACATATAAATACGAAAACATTTTAAAATTTTAGACGCCATTTTTTTGTAATTCCAAAATTTTCTCCGAATAATCAGAAACCAAAAATATTAAATAACTTTTGACAGCAAAACGTTGAAAAGTAAATTTCTGTCTAAAATAATTTTTCAAAAAAAAAAGAATAAGAATAATAAATTTATTATGAAAAGCCATCAAAAAAGTGCATAATAATAACGTTTGTAGTAGTAGCAGCAGTAGTAGTAGTAACAACAGTAGTAGTAGTGGTAGTAGTAGTAGCAGCAACAGCAGTAGTAGTAGTAGGTGTAGTAGTAGTAGTAGTAGTTTTAGTAATATCTATTGCTATTTGACAAATGCATCACGCCATTTCGGCACTCTTTTTTTATCTCCCTTGTTATAAGTATCATCATCATCACCATCACAACCACCATCATCATAATCACCATCCATCATCACAATAATAATAATAAGAAGAAAAAAGTGATAATAATATCATCATCATCCTCATCATCCTCATCATCATCATCATCATCATCATCATCGACACTACTAACTAACCGATAAGGAGCACATTTTGTAGCACTCAGCACGATTCGAAGAAGGTTCATCACATGGTCTGATACACTGAATGTTTGAACGTTTGTATGTTTGCATGTGTGTGTGTGTGTGTTTGTTTGTTTGCGTGTGTGTGTGTGCGTATGTATACATGAGTTAGCGTATATTTTATCTCAATTTGTATGAAATCAATCCATTATCAATTCATCCAACCGTCCATTCTTCAAATTATTCATTCATTCATTAATTAATTAATCCATTTATTTATCCATCCTTTCATTCATCCATTCATGCCTCCATCCATCGTTCCATCAATCCACTTTCCATTACACCGGCCTACAAAATCATTATAGCCAGCATAATACGCCCATTAATACTCTTTGTACAGGAAGACCCATACGCATACTTTGTATCTTTTGTATGTTTGTTTTGTATGTTTGTTTTATATGTTTCTTTTCTATATGTATGTACGTACGTACGTACGTACGTATGTATGAATGTATGTATGTATGTATGTATGTATGTATGTATGTATGTATGTATATATGTATGTATGTAAAAAAAATGTATGTATGTATGTATGTATGTATGTATGTATGTATGTATGTATGTATGTATGTATGTATGTATGTATGTATGTATGTATGTATGTATGTATGTATGTATGCATGTATGCATGTATATGTATGTAGAAACTCGAACATAACGATGTCTCTTGCTAAACAAACAATTTGCTTCGCTTTGAAATCACCTCCTTTTATACTAAAAAATTGTGTAGGCGTGCCAGACAGTTCACATATAAACACATCACGATGCGAGTTATATCGACGAGCCAAGTAACACGCTAAGCCGATTCTGGGAATGTTGAGTAATCTGAAGCCTTACGTGCTCACAATCTCGTCTGTTAACAATTCAAACTCGCATTGCTGTTTCGTCCTGCATAACCATATCTAGTATGACGCTTGTTCGGCTGTATGCCCTCCTACGTTCTTCATACAATTCCATCGTCTTTTACCTGCCAAACCCAAATCCTTCAAAAAGTTCAACACTGAACAACCAACAATATATGTATGTATATGAAAAGGAAATTTTTCAATTTATATTTATGATCTAGTGTTATCAATATTTTCATTATATCCTGTTTTCAATCTACGTACGTGTATGTGTGTGTGTGTGTTTTGTCTGTTTTTTGTAGATATAAAGTTTTGCATATAAATTAGTTTGGGAAAGCCGATAGGTTTTGTTTGTTTGTTGTTTTTGTGTGTATGCGGGTATGATAGTATGTGAATGTTTGTATGTGTGTGTAGACATGATTGTGTGTGAATGTGTTTGTATGTGTGCCTATATGTTTTTTTGTGTTATTTTTTACGTTTATTTAACCACTAACCACATAGTGGTCAGCACAAATTTGCATGATATATTCTTTCACCCAAAAAACCTCTCAAAATTTTTATTAAAAATATTGAAGACGGGGTAAAAAAATTTGATAAAAGTGGAAAAATTTTGCCAGCAAGAAACCGTTTTGAAAATACGAAAGAGCAAAAGATGCTATAAATTACAAAAGAACATAAAAGTCAACTACGTAAAAAAACAACAACATCAACATACACGTTTGAAAACATTTTTTAGAGAAACAATATACATCTAAAATACATGGACCAACAATACAAATACAAACAAACATACAAACAAACCAGTATACAAACAAACAAGCCAGTAAACAAACAAACGAACAAACAAACGTAGTATATATACAAAACATACTAAAGCAAAAAAACATAGCAATTAAAAATTTTTAAATAAATAAAAGGCTGGAAAATGCGGAAACGAACTTTAAAACAAAATTGTCCAACGAAACAAATGACCATCATAAAACAATTGCTACGGTTTAAACCTGGGTGGAGGAGGAGAAGTGAGAGAATGAGAAAATGAGAGAGAAAAAAGAGAGAGAAAGAGAGAGAAAATAAAATTGGGAAAATGAATGGAGAAAAATAATCAAATCATAGTAAAATAATAGAAAGAAGAGGAGAGTGAAAGAGAAAAATTGACAAAAGAAAAAGAACAAAAGAATGAGAGGAAGTGAAAAAAAAGAGATAAAAAAAGAGAAAATTAAAAAACAAATAAACAGGAAAAATAAAAATTAGAGAAACAAACAAAAAATAATGGAGATGTTGCAAGTAAGAAAAATTAAATCTAACAAAAAGCACAAAGAAAATAAAATTAAAGAATATAAAAAGTATACCTGCATGTAAGGAAGAATTTGATAGGCAGACAGACAGACTGACTGACAGACTGACAGACAGACAGACAGATAGACAGGCAGGCAGACAGACAACAGGCAGACATAAAATCAGAAAGATAAACAAACAGATAGATAGATAGATCAACGGATAAATAAATAAATATATATATAGACTGATAAATAGCAGAAAAAATAGATAGATGGATGGTTATATAGTTCGATGAATGAGTAGATAGATAGATTGAGAGATAGATGAAAATAGTAGCCATGAAAACCAAAACAAATTGATGGGAAGTGTCAGAAAAAAAAGAAGAAAAACAAAAAAAGAACAAGAGAGTAGGAATGAAGAGTGGAGGCCAACTTTTTAATGTTTCACGAAAGACTCAGACTGCTGAACAGTGCAGTGGCATTTAAAACGTTTCCAACATTTATATGCATAGTGTGTGCTTGGGTTTGTGTCTGTGTGTGCGTTTGTGTGTATTAGGGTATCTGTATGTATGTTGATTAAAGTCTACTCGTTTGTATGTTTACATCAATGTCCATGTTTATATTTTAAAATGTGTGTGAATGAGTGTGTATATTTGTGTACGAACGTTTTATAAAATATTTGTGTATGCACGTGTGCATGTGTATGTGTGTGTGTACATGTGTGTGTACATGTGTGTGTACATGTGTGTGTGTGCACGTGACTTCGTTTGTTACGTTGCTTTAAAAGCCATAATTTCCCTTGGTTATTGTTGGTTTTTGAACAAATGTATGCAATGCATGCATGTGACGTGTGTTTTTGTACGTGTGTGTGTTTGTGTACTTGTGAGTGTGTTTGTGTGCGTATGTGCGTGCGTGTCTGTGTGTATGTCATTGTATGTAATCGCATGTTTGCTTGTACATGTGCGTGCATGTATGTGTTATTTTAGAAGTAAAAGAGTGTATGTATGTGTTGTAAGATCATACGTGTGTACGTGAGTGTGTGTACGTGAATGTCTGGTTTTGTACGTGATGTGGTCATCAGATCAATGCGAGCAGTTCTGTTTTAAAAACGCATGTACTAGAAATTTCAGTTGTACTTAAATAAAAATAATTATAACTAAGCATCAAAGTATTTTAAATACGAGTGTACTAAATACTTGAGTGCATGTGTACTTGGAATATTTAATTCGATGCAAATGTCATGTACGTCAGCTTAATTATTTATGCAATTTTAAAAGTTTCGTGCAAAATTCTCAAGCCTATGTAAATGCAAATGCATTCGAAAAAATTTCAAACCACAGAAATAAGAAATAAGATGAAAAGATGAATTTTTTGACAAAATAAACAAAATGATCATATAACAACATCAACAAAATTTAACAACATCAAACAACAACAACCACAACTACAACAACACGTGATACAAATAGCCCAAACTTATAAACACGTAAGCTCACTCGTTCAAAACAACAACAACAACAACAACACCATCAAGCAAACTTCAGCAAAAACCTTCACAAAAATATGCTGCAAAGAAGAGTAAGACCATTTTTAATCCAAACAATAAACTACAACCAACCAAAAACAACAACAAAAGGCAAAAAGTTTTATAAAATATACAAAACAACTATACAAAATTATATAATAAAAACAAAACAAACATTAGAAAACAGAAACAAAACAGAAACAAAACAGAAACAGAAACAAAACAGAAACAGAAACAGAATGGAGTCAATTGATGAAAAAATACAAAAAAAAACAGAAACAAAACAAAAAAACACGAAACAGAAACAAAACAGGAAAAAAAAAATAAAATGATGAAATGAATTGCAAGGAATTCCACGCAATCATCAAACCCATCTGGACCCGCTAATAAAAATACGCCTCCAGCCAAAAACATCCCAACACACAGCATACTTTTTCAAAAAACAAACCAATGTGAAAACCTCAACACTTAACTTTCCAAACTTATAAACATTTCAATACTTCAAAATCTAACTAATATGGTGTGTGTGTGTGTGTAAGTATGTGTATGTTTTTTTGTGTGTGTCTGTGTATGTGTGTGTGTGTTGTGTGTTTGTGGTGTGGGTGTACATACAGGCACTGACGTTGAGGTATATGAAATATTTTTGAAAGTAATTGGAATCTTTTAAACTTTTCAGAATGCGTGGATGAAAGAGCTTTAAAATTTGTCAAACTTTAAAATTTGTAAAACTTTAAAACTTGTCAAATTTTAAAATTTTCCGCTGTGAGAAAAATCATTTAATAACAGATTGAATGAGACACATGTGCAAACCGAAACAAAAACCGAAACGAAGCGAAGGCATAAAACGAAACGAAACGAATCAAATGCATGAAACATGAACATTCAAGTGAACAGTCAATTATAAACCTAAGAAATCATAAACAAATTAAGTCTGATTTGAATATGATTAAACATAAATAAACTATAAAAAACATTTACATGATAAAAAGCAGAAACACAATCACGTTGATTGATTGATTGAGAGAGAGGGGAGGGAGGGAGAAAGAGAAAAAAAAGAGATAAAAAGGTGGAAATATACAAACACATAAAAACAGACAAACACAGACATAAATAGACATGCAAGAACACGTAAACAAAGATGCAAACAAACAGATAGACACATCATGGGTATAAACAAACCTAAACAAAAAACATACAAATACTTAATTAGACAGACATAAACAAGACAGACAGACATATACAGACAGACAGACAGACAAACATGAACAGACAGACTGATACATACACAGACAGACAAACAGACAGACAGACAGACAGACAAACAGAATGCGGACACAAAGTTTCATTACATAGTGCTCTGGATACTTTCGATAAATAACAAGGAGAACTTGCTGTTATTGATATTACCGTTCTGTTGTCGGTGTTATTATTATTATTGTTGTTCTTATTATTATTCTCATTATTATAATTATAATTATTATAATTATTATTATTATTATTGTTGTTGTTGTTTTTGTTGTTTTTGTTGTTGATACTGTTTCCATTATTGCAGTGATCGTTATTGATGTTTATATTGCAGAGAGCAGCTTACATGTTCACTAAATCACATACACGCACGCATACGCACATACATACGTACACACGTATACATACAAACATACATACATACATATATACTTACACACATGCATACACACAGTTATACATATGAAGATTTTTCAATAATTTTTATATTCGAGTTATAATTACTCTGTCTAATTTTTTGTCTGTGTGTGTGCTTTTGTGTTCGTGAGTGTGTGTGTGTGTGTGTCACTGTGTGTGTGTGAATGTGTTTAAATATAGTTTGTGTTTGTCTTTAAGTTTAGTTTTGTTTTACTATTTTATATGTGTGTGTGTTTGTTTGCATGTGTGATGTTGATTTGTGTGGAGTGTGTGTGGAGTGTGTGTGTGTGTGTGTGTATGTGTGTGTGTGTGTTTGTAGTAGAATTCAATAAATATAAATACATACCAATTATTAACACATTCTGTTTTTCAATTGGATTGCATTACATGAGGTTTTGAACAGGATAATCAATGACATCATCTCATACCCAACATCATCATCATCACCACATTATCGTTATCATTAATATTACCATCATTATCACTACCATCATCATGGTGATTATCGTCATAATCATTCAAATCGTCGTTAAGTTAATTCCTTTAAAAAATTCAAAAATTCTTGTAACACCATTAACAAAGAACTGAATAGTTTCGCGCCATGCCGATACAAAAACTGCAAATAACATCAACAATTCCCGCCAGCCACGATAGTCATGTGACCTATACACGTAAATGATCTCACGCGTATGACCTCACGCAACCTTAACCTTTCCATGCGACCTTTCCAAGTGACCTGCCCGGTGAACTAACCTTTGAGCAGAGATCGTCATTATGACACATTTGCATAGTGACTATTCTGTCGTCGTCGTCATCATCATCATCGCCGTCGGGATCATAATCATTACCGCCTCCCCCATCATCGTCGTCATCGTCATCATTGTTGTTGTTTTTGCTCTTATTCTTGTTGTTGTTGTTGTTTTTGTGGTTTTTGTTGTTGTTGTTGTTGTTTTGGCGCCGCGGTCGGATGACGTCATCATCGTCGTCTGCTTCATCGGCGTTTGGTCTTGTTCGCGCCTGTGTAAGTTATGATAATGATGAGGATGGTGAGGATGATGATGATGATGAGGAGGAGGAGGAGGAGGAGGAGAAGGATGATGATGATGATGATGGTGATGGTAGTGATGATGGCGAGGTTAAAAAATTTTTAATGAAATTAAATTAATAATATAGATCTATATTGCAAAACTATCCAACAACTACCAACACACACCCACACACACACAAACACAAACAAACATACACACGCCACAAAACACACACAAACACACGCAAGCATACAGACAAAACTCTTTATACACAACAAAGACAACACAAACAAACAAACAACAACAACATAAGGATTTACGCATGCCTGAACATGTAAATAAATAAGAAGAAAGGGTTAACAAAACAACGTACACAGGTCTATGTAAGTTAGCTAGTATACATTTTTTTACAAATCTCCATGTAGTATTTCTTTGAAGTAATTTCTTCAACAACAAACACACTCGTAAATCCATGTATCACACACATCGCATGTGACTGGCGAGGATCTCTTAGCAATCGAACGCGGTAACTGCAACAACAGTGCTAGGCATCTTAACCATTACACCATCGTGACGTCCATGTATACAATCTTTGCAATTGTAAATCTTATGATTATGATACAATTATAAGTTGGTGCATCACGGCCATTAAACCATTTTCTAATAAGTTAAGGCAAAACATTTTGTGGCAGAAAAAATAAACAAACTACCAAATGTCGAAAGATTGGTTGCATTTGAAGCCGATAACAAAGCAAGGAGTTACATGTCGATGTAAATACAACACTAGGTCAAATTCAAATTTGAATACAAAAGGAGTATTTTTTATTGAAAAAAAATTTAAAAATGTTTAACAATAAAACATGTGTAAAAACTGTAAAACCTATGACCGATAAATAAACGTTTAACATGAAAATTAAAAATTGACACAGACACAAACATACATAAACACACACACACACATTTGTATACACAAACATATATATGCAAAAAAATATACACACGAAACGAAACGAAACACATACACACACACACATATACAGTGATGAATAAAAAAAACCCTCTATACGTTGTGGCATTCAGTGCGTACGACCTCATACATTGTTAATAGGTTTGCCTTTTGTTAGCTTCATTTTAAGTCAGTGCGCGTTTGTATATGTTTGTATGTTGGTATATGTGTTTGTATGTATGTTTGTATATTTGTTTTGTATTAGTATGTATGGCTATACACACACACGCACATACATAATACATACTAACTTACCACGCATCAAAAATGACGGAATGTTTTTTCATAGGAAGCAATGGTTCCATTGAATTCATTTAGGTCATTTGTGTGTATGTACGTACGTGTATGTGTGTGTGTATCTGTGTATGTATGTATGTCTGTTTGTATGTATGTATGTATTTTTTTTATCTATTTATTTAAAGTAAAAAGAAGCCCACAGGGTTTGTGCGGCAACTTAACTAACAGAAATTCTACTGTTCAATTGTCAATTTAACTAATAAATAAAACAAAATTTGTTCATAATGTCCAAAAAATAAAAAACAAAAACAAAAAAAACACAATATTGTTTCGTAAAAAAAGAAAGAAATCAATATAAAAAAGATTTATTAAATTGCATCTGTTTCTATCAGTTTATGGATGTCGGACTTGAACCTCCAGTAGGATCGCGATTGTTGTATTTCGGTCGCTAGCTTGTTCCAAGTTTTTAGTCCACATATAAAGGTGCTATTGGTGTATACCTTTGTTCTTGTCACCGGCAAATAAAACTCATTTGCATGTCTAACATGCAGGTTATTTTTAGACTTAAATCGAGTAATGGCTTCCGTTGCATACGACGACAAATTAATTTTGTATAATTTATAAAAAAAATAGCATCAAACAAAATCTGTACAAGCTGCGTATTGGAAGTATTTTGCTTCCTTTGAAGAGATGGCTGACGTGGTCAAATTTTCTTACGTCAAACAAAATTCTTAAAAAATATCTTTGACATTTTAATAATAATGCTAAACAACAAATAGGACTATTACCCCAGATAGACAAACAATATATTAAATATGGATAAATTAACGAATAATACAACATTATAGCAATATGAAACGGGTAAATAGATTTTAATTTGCTGATTATACCAACTATTTTAGAAATTTTTTGAAAAGTATTGCTAATATGATTTTCCCATGAAAGGTCAGATTTGATAACCACCCCTAAAAATTTTATTGTTTCTGTCCTTTCAATTAATTTATCATTAAGGGATATTTTGAAATGCAATAAATTAGTAGATATTATAAGACCAAAAACTAGATAAAATGCCAAACCGCATTCTTTACTTGTCAGGTTTACATATTATTCGGCAATGTATGTATGTATGTATGTATGTATGTATGTATGTATGTATGTATGTATGTATGTATGTATGTATGTATGTATGTATGTATGTATGTATGTATGTATGTATGCATGCATGTATGTATGTATGTATGTATGTATGTATGTATGTATGTATGTATGTATGTATGCATGTATGTATGTATGTATGTATGTATGTATGTATGTATGTATGTATGTATGCATGTATGTATGTATGTATGTATGTATGTATGTATGTATGTATGCATGTATGTATGTATGTTGGTTGGAAATTCAAGATGTTGGAAATATCATAGCTGTTGTTTGTTGTGTTGTTTGTTGTTGTAGTTGCTATTATTTTGTTGCTGTTGTTGCTATTATTTTGTTGTTTGTTTGTTTGTTGTAGTTGTTGTTGCGTCGAACGTTGCTACGGTGGCTGTGGTTGCGTGCCGCTGAAGTCATCAATCTTTTTAATAATTAATTCGTATTGCAGTTGCCTGTGCAGCTATGCAATGACTTTAACGTTTTATATTGTTGTTGTTGCTGCTGCTGACTTTGCATGTGAGTTTGTTTTTGTTTGTATATTTGTGTGTATGTATGTGTGTGTTTGTGAGTAGGTGAGTGCGTATGGGAGTGTTTGTGTATTTGTGTGTGTATGTGTAGTGTTTTGTATTTGTGTGTGTGTGGTGTGTGTGGTGTGTGTGTGTGGTGTGTGTGTGTGTGTGTGTGTGGAAATTTTCGACGCAGGTAAAAGCGTATTTTTTGTTATTTTTTCTATTTTAATAATTTGAATAAGGATTATTGATATATGACACTGATGACGAAGATGATGATGATGATGATGAAAATATTTCTTTCACTATTAATTTTTGTATAATAATTATAATAATAATAATAATTACTATTATTATTATTATTATTATTATTATTATTTATTTATTCATTTTTATCTTTTTATATTTATGACAGACTCGGTTGATTAATTTTTCTCATTTATTCCAATCCTTCCTTCCATCAATTTTCTCTTTATCCCGAAACAGCGTAACGTACGAGAACACACAAACGCACGTGCGATAATACACACACACACAAACACACAGAGATAGACAGACAGACAAACAGACAGACAGACATATATACACTCTCTCACTTTTTCACTCTCTCATTTACTGTTTTTTTCCGTCTTTCTATCTATTTTTTTTCTTCTATTGTCATCCGTTCTCTTTTCCTCTCTTTGTCACCTTATCCTTCTCTTTCTCTTCCTCTTTTTCTCTCTTTTTTTTCTTTCTCTCTCTTTCTTTCTCTTTTCCTTTCTTTCTTTCTTTTTATCCCTCTCTTTTTTATTCGTAATTTTTTTAATCATTTATTTAAACCTTTAAATGCTATGAAATGAAAGGTTCGTATTTATTTTTGGCAACATTTCCCATAGATTATTGTCAATACTTTTCTACTTGTGACAACCCTCTTTCTCTCTCACTCCATTTCTCTCTCTCTCTTTCTCTATTTCTCTCTCTCTCTTTCTTTCTCTCTTTTTCTCTTTCTCTTATTCTTTCAATACCTGCTGTTGTAGGATGGCGACTTAGCTTAAGTTAAAGATACGTAATAAGTAATAATAACGACAATGTTGAAACTATACCCGCGCCATACCTTCTTCGCTACTACACATACACGCACGTACACACATACACGCACACATACTCACACATGCATACTACACATACAAACACATACATGCGTACATACACATACATACGTAACACATACACACACACACATGCATACACACACACACACACACATACACAAACACACATACATGCATAAGTATGTATGTTTGTAGGGGTATGTATGTATATATACATATACACAAACACATACATATATACACTCATACATGCATACATATGTATACACATAAATGAACATTTATACATAGACACATAAAGTTGTGCACACATTTATTAACTCTACCCAAATAACAACATTTGGGTAAGAGAATAAGAGAATTCATACAACACTGTATAAAGTATGGTCTCCCTCCAATATTTACAATTACAAACCATAAATACATGCTGATTGTGACGACGACGACGATGATGATGATGATGAGGAGGACGTAATGATGATGATGAGGAGGACGTAATGATGATGATGAGGAGGAAGTTGATGATGATGATGGCGAAAATAATGAAAATCATGATAATGATGAGTTTTAGAAGAAGACAAATGGCGTAGAAAAGGATTAAACAATGCCATAATTAAGAACTGCTGCCCGCCTCTGAGACTGCAGACAATGAAGGAAGAAAAAAAAAATGTATGTAAAATTAAAAAATAATGAATGAATGAATGAATGAATGAGGGAATGAGGGAATGAATGAACGAACGAACGAACGAACGAACGAACGAACGAACGAACGAACGAACGAACGAATGAATGAATGAATGGAGAAAGGAATGAATGGAGAAAGGAATGAATGAAAGAATGAATGAATGTATGTATGAAAGAACATGATAATGATGATAGCAAAAACCATCACAAAAATACCTGCAACAAAGCAGCTAGCTAAAATGATGACGACGAAGACGACGATGGTGGTGACGATAATGATGATGATAATCAGACAACAATAATAACAAAAAAGCAACAACAATAAAACACAATACAATGGCGACCGTGAAGCCAACAATATTAATTAATATATTATGGATGATGACGTTGATGATGACGTATTTGTGTGTGTTTGTATGTGTGTGTTTGTTGTGTGTGCATGTGTATATAAGTGCCTATATATTGCTATATCATGTATGTGTGTGTGTGTGTGTGTGTGTGTGTGTGTGTGTGTGTCTGTATACGTTTAACTGTATACGTACATGGATGTTTGTTTCTGTGTGTATGTGTGTGTGTGTGTGTTTGTCACTGTATGTGTGTTGTGTGCGCGTGTGTGTGCATGCGTGGTCAAACAAAATGTATTAATGGTCGTGAGTGAGAGAAGTGTTATAAGGCTTGCGTAAAAATGAATGACGTCCCCTCGGCCAGTGGCGATGATGACGTCATTTTGCAGGCAATGACGACGACGACGATGATGGTGATGATGGTCGTGGTGGTAATGGTAATGATGATGATGATAGTGGTGGTGGTGGTGGTGGTGGTAATGATGATGATAATGATGGTGGTGGTAGTGGTGGTGGTAACGATCATGGCTACTGAAAATACGCGAATAGTAATAAAATTTTAAAATGAAAAAATCTATGGCAAAACCTTATAGACTTATCAAGCGACTTATCAAAGCACCAGTACTATCATTACCATCACCACCACCACGATCATCATCACCATCGTCATCATCGTCGTCGTCATCGTCGTCGTCATCAATTTCTGGGCACGCCACTACACTATCTATACCTGCTCACTCTTACTTATGTATATGTATTCACATCAATATAGTTTTATATACACACACATATATACACATATGTGTGTGTATGTGTGTGAGTGTGTGTGTGTGTATGTGTGCGCATGTAATGAGATATACATATTGGTGCACGCATGCGAACGCTTATCATTTCAATAGTGATTCAGTGATGATAACCACAATGAGGATGAAAATATTGAGGAAGAGGAACAAGAAGATGCTGATGGTGATGATGAAAGATGCTCATGGTGAGGATGATAATGAGGATGGTAGAGTGTTGATCATGATGTTTAGAACGATAATGATGATGATGGTGGTTGTGGAGTGTTGGTGATGATGATAATGATGATGATTATGACGGTGATTGCCGGGCGTCGCTTCGCTGAATTTTAGCATTTTAAAAACTTTTATGAAGCAACAGTTTAAACAAAAATGCCATAAACAAATAAAAGAACGAGCGAACGAATGAACAAATGAACGAATGAACGAACGAACAAACAAACAAACGTACGAGCTAAAAAAACACAGCAAACAAAATAGACAAACAAATAAAACAAACATTACACAAAGTTATAATAATAAAAAAAATCATACAATCTTGCGGACGGTCAAACATAATTATGACATACATACAAAAGCAAAAATAAAAAAAAACTCAGAAATCAACAAAACATACCAAAACAAACATGTAAACGTACGCAAACAAACAAACATACATTTTATTATACAATTTATGTACACATTCAATCACGAAAAACAAATAATATATACAAATATACAATTATGTTTATACAAAATACTACACAATCAGAAATACATATACAAAGCACCAAACAAGCAAACGAACAAACGAACAAACGAATGAACGAACGAACAAACAAAGAAAATATAAACGAAAAAACAAAACGGTAAAATGAATATAATCGTAAATAAAGTTGAATAATATTAAACGTTGAAGTAGTTATCTGAACCGGACAGCCGACCTCCCAGAGGACTCGCATCTTATTTTCATTTTTATCTAGCCACCCGTATATTTAAACCCGCATAAACCATATTTCGATCCTTTTTATTTGTATTTTTTTCTCATTTTCTCTCTCTTTCTCTCTCTCTCTCTTTTTCTTTTTTTCGTTCCCTCTTTTAGTCTGTCTCTCTCTTTTTTCTCGCTCTCTCTTTGTCTCTTTGTTTGTCTCTCTCCAAACACAAACACACACACATAGAAACATATATGCACACATACATACATATGTATATGTTTATATACACACACACACAAAACATACAGCAATTAAACACGCATACATATATGCATACGTACAAATGTACGTGATGTCTGTACAGGTTTGTACACGTCTGCCGTGGTCCACAATGGCTGACCGTATGAGTGTACCTCGGGGAAATGTTTAATGCACGTTCAGTAATTTCAGTCACGTGTTTTTGTTCGTGTATGTGCGTGTGTGTGTGTGTATGCGTGTGTGCATGCGTGTGTGTGTGTGTGTGTGTGTGTGTGTGTGTGTGTGTGTGTGTGTGGTTTGTTTGTGAACGAGAAGGTTTGTGAAAATAAAGGTGTGTAGCCATTTAAATAATTACTTCTTTTACCCATACAAATATAAATGTTTGCGTGCGTATGTGTCTGTGTGTGCGTGTGTGTATGTGTGTGAAAAGTTGGTTTTTTGCATTAATTAACATTTATGAATATAAATATCTGTAGCATTAATTATTATTGATGGCTCGATGCGTTCCATGTGCATTGTTCCTCGCGAAGGCTTTCATACTTTCTTTAATTTTGATTTATTCAAGTCTCTATTTATGTTTGCTTTGTTTTTTGTCTTTTGCAGTAGTAGTAGCAGTAGCAGTAGTAGTTGTAGCAGTAGCATTAGTAGTAGCAGTAGTAAAAGTATCAATATGAAATACATACAAAACTGGTTGGACAATTTTCTGGCTGGACAGTTTTCAAAAATATTTTAGGAGTAAATTTCGTAAAAAAAAATCCAATAAAAAATAAACAAAGTAAGAGTGAACACACACACACCACGCACCACGCACGCACACACACACATACACAAACACGCACATACACACACACACGCACACGTGCCAAAGCATACACACACATACACACACACACACAATAAGACAAACTAAGTACATAAGAAAAGGGTTTTTTCAGATGTAAACATTTTATCAAACTGCAATTGTAATAGAGTAAATTCACAATTCTCCTCTTGCGAAACGAATTATAATTAAGTTTTTCCAACGATAATATTTCTGCAGATGTACTTACAACTCCATAGGGAAGTGCGCGTATGTTTCTGTATTTTCTCATTGTATTTGAAGTATTTTTTACCGTATAAGCGAAAAACTGTTTTTTTATACTGTAATATACTTTTGAAAAATGTTTGGAGACGTTTAGACGAGTTTCTACATGAGCATGATTATAAAAATTACTACCACTACTACTACAACTGAAGCAACTACAATAGCTGCTGCTGCTGCTACTATGTTATAACTGATGTTGCTGCTTCTACTACTACTACTGCTACAACAATTTATACTGCTACTACAATTTATACTATTTCCTTTACTACTTTTACTACAACTCTAAGTACTTTTTTTAGTTTTATCTCCATGAAATTATTTTTTTGATTTTATTTCTATATCTTGTTTGGTTTTAGTTTTATGTCTTGTTTGGTTTTAGTTCTATGTCTGTTTTTCTAGTGTTTTTGGTCTCGTTCATTTTTTAATTAAACTTTTATGTTTGCGTTTTCGTTTAAATTTACTTTTTATTTTTCATCTTATTCAACACAAAATTTATTACTTAAAAACATTCTTCTTTAAAAAAATTAAACGATAGTAATAAATAACAATTATTTTTTCATGAAGTTGCAACTTTGGAGGTATAAAAACTTTTTTTCTACAAAAAAAGAAACATAATAACGTTTTTATACAAAATATACAACAAAAATACAACAGAACATACAGCAAAATACCTCTAGATACAAATCATTACACAAAAAATACAAAAGAAATTGCAACAGAATACCTCTAGATACAAATCATTACACAACAAATACAACCAAATACAACAAAACATACAACAAACACAACAAAATACAACAGAACATACAACAAAATACATTTAGATACAAATTATTACACAACAAGTACAACAAAAACTGGGAAAAAGAAGGAAGAATAAAATTGAATAAAAAACGATTGTTAATAATTAAGACGGTCAGATTGAATTATCATCACTTCGACCAAATTAAAACCTAAGCCTGTGAGACCTATGTGTGTGTTTGTGTGTGTCTGTATGTGTGTTTGTTTGTTTGTGTGTATGTTTGTATGTATGTGTGTTTGTGTGTGTGTTTGTGTGTGTATGTGTGTTTGTGTGTGCGTGTTTGTATGTGTGTGTGTGTGTGTGTGTTTGTGTGTGTATCTATGTGCACGCTTATGTACAAATATATTTATACGTACGTGTGTAAACTGAACAGTACATACACATGTGTATACTGTTGTGCATTGCATACATGTGGATAATTGTGTGAGTGTGGATATGTATGTGGTTATGTGTATATATTTATGTGTGCGTGTGTGTATTTGTGAGAGAAAGAGAGTGAGTGAGAGAGAGTGAGTCTAAGAGATAGAGGAGAGAGAGAGAGAGAGAGTTTTCATACATGGAGATGGGAGCATGTATAGTCTGATGATGAATAGATACTGACAATAAACTAATTAGACGATAACGTATAACGCCTGCGTGGAGTTCAACAGACGACGTATTACAGATGCATCAGATATACCACTACTACTACATTTTCTACTACTACTACTACCACCACTACTACTAATAGTAGTAGCAATATTGCTACTGACGTTCTTACTACTGATCATCATCATCATCATGAGCCCATTCTAGGTAATGCATTTTGTTGCGACGGTGTGCACTCAATATTAATTGACCTTTTCATCATCATCATCATCGTCGTCGTCGTCATCAGCTGCAGCATCCATTATTTGGTCCATTATTATCATCATCATCATCATCGTGATGACCATCTTCGTGATATTGTTATTATCTCAATCCACTTTTCACATTCATCATCAATTGCGTAACGAATGCTGTTGCGTCATTAATTAAATTTTCAATCATTTGTCAGACATCATCATCATCAACGAAAACAATATAATAATCATCATCATCATCATTTCATTATCATCATCATCGCCGTCATCATTATCACCACCACCATCATCGTCCTCATCATCGTTCTCTTTTTCATTCGCCGCTAAGTATAATTAGATATAATTAATGTCAACATTTCTGACGTCATTCCATTATAATATGCACTCTTCATCATCATTATCATAATCGTCATCATCGTCATCGTCGTCATCATCTTCCTCCTCATCATCGTCATTATTTTCTTGTAAAAAGCTGGAATTCCAATATTAGCTTACTTCAATTTTCAGAATATGCGTGCATAAATTTAAACTCTGATCACCATAACTAAACCAAGTTAGTATACAAACACAGAAACATACAAACACATATAAGCATGTATAAAACTATGCGAACGAGCAAACATAAACACATATGCGTGTATTTGGTTCATTGCTTTGCTCATCTCGCATCGATCACTTAATGTTCAAATGTGCTGCTCGAAACGTTGTTATTGGTTTTGTTGTTGTTTTGTTGTTGTTGCTGTTTTTGCTGTTATTGTTATTATTGTTGTTACTGTTGTTTTCCTCATTAGTTTAGTTTCTCAATTTCCAAACAAAAGCACCTTAACACGCAAAGGTATTATTAAATATTCTCTGAAAAGAATTCTATAAATATGAACAGACAGACATACAAGCAGACTGAAGTTTTTATGAAAAATACACGCAATACAAACACAAACAATACAAATTTCTTTCCGAGTATATCGTGCAAACATACAAACCAACAAACAAACATACACAAACACACAAAACACACAAACAAACATACAAACAAAAACATACAAACTCAGACAAAAACGTACAAAAAGCTATCATCGACTTGTTTATGCTGAACTTACGGGTTAATCGTTTCTTCTTGCCCATTCTATATTCACAAAATTGTATTATTTTCTATGTATTGTATTTTGTATTTTATACACGTTGTATTGTATACGCGTTTTATACAAAATACCGTCTTGTATTTTCATTGTCTTGTATGTTTTGCTTTTGCGTTACATTAGTATTTATATGTTGTTTTGTATACGGTTGGCTGTATTTTGTGTACAAGTTTTATGTATATATTATGCTTTTTGTCCTTTTTCTCTTTTTATCTCTTTATCTTCTTCCTCTCTCTCTTTCTCTTTTTCTCTTTTCTCTCTCTCTCTCTCTCTCTTTCTCTTTCTCTTTCTATGTATAAATGTATATGTTCTTTATGTTCATAATAAAAATCATTATATACAAATATATATTGGCTTATACTTACGTGATGTTGATTTTCAAACAAAACAAATGTCATTATTAAAACTTATTATTTATATTATAAATATTAATATTATTACTATAGTAATAATAACAATTATTATTATTTATTTAATTATAGTCAGTGTTTAATGAGGGTAGGCCGATAAAATTTGGATGTATAAAATCAACCGACCGCAGGAGTTAGTAGTAAATAAATCTTTCCTCTTCTCCATTGGCCGTCGTCCTGTGGTTGTTAGGTAGACCTTATTTTTTACTTAGGTAGTTAGGTAGACCTTGTTTTTTACTTAGGTAGTTAGGTAGACCTTTTTTAATTCTTAGGTAGTTAGGTAGACTTTTTTTATTCTTACTTTTCAAAAATAAAATAAATAAAATAAAAAATTAAATCTAGGATATAATTAAATAATATAATAAAATATACAATATAGTAATACATTGGTAATGATGGTACAAGCATTAGTAGTAGTAGTAGCAGCAGTAGTAGTAGTAGTAGTAGTAGTAGTAGTAGTAGTAGTAGTAGTAGTAGTAATAGTAGTAGTAGCAGTAGCAGTATTAGTAGAAGCAATGGCAGTGGTTGTAGTAGTAATAATAGAAAAATTTAACAACAAGACTAATAGTACCCAAGAATAAACAGAAAATAATAAAAAAACATAGATAAATAAATAAACAATTAATACAATAAAAAATAAAATAAACTAGCGGCACATAAAATAATAATTCTATGGATAATGGCCTAAACAGATGCAACTTTGTTGACTGGCAGTGGCAATATCGTTGTTATATAACTTTCGCTTGTTTATGCTTTTATTGTTAGTAAGTTTTGCAATTCTCATCGTCCACATCGTCGTCATCATCGTCATCATTACTTTTATTATTAGTAATAGTAGTAGTAGTAGTAGTTGTGGTGGTGGTAGTAGTGGTAGTGGTGGTAGTAGTAGTAGTAGTAGTAGTGGAGGTGGTAGTAGTGGTAGTAGTAGTCGTGGTAGTAGTAGTAGTAGTAGTGGTAGTAGTGGTAGTAGTGGTAGTTGTAGTAGTGATAGTAGTAGTTGTAATAGCAGTTGTAGTAGTAATAGTAGTTGCTGATGCTGTTGTTGTTGTTGTTGTAACAGTAGTTGTAGTAGTAGTAGTAATAGTAGTAGTAGTAGCGTAGCAGCAGTAGTAGCTGTAGCAGTAGTAGTAGTAGTAACAGTAGCAGTAGTAATTGTAATGGTTTTAATACTCCTCAGAAGTTAAAACAACAAAAACCTCCAAACTTTAAAAAAATAAACAAAATTAATTTAAAAAAATAAATAATTATACAAAATAAACGAAATAAAAAAAATTTTGGATAATTAAAACTTAGGAGAAGGAAAAACACGAGAATAAAACGAAGTCCTTGCTTAATTACAAACCTGGAAACAACGACAACAACAATAATAAAAACCAAAAAAATAATAAAATAATAATAAACTGTTTAATTGCATGTTAGACCAACGCACATATGCATTCGTTTTAATGACGCAACCATGATGATGACGCCAACGATGATGATGATGACGACGACGACGATGATGATGATGAGGATGATATTGACCGAGAAGAACTAGAAGAAGAAATAAGGGTAGAGCAATGAAAAAATTTTCGGCTCTTTCACTCATTCATTCGTCCATTTATTCATTCATTTATTCTTTCATTTATTTATTTATTTATTCATTCATTCATTCATTCAATCATTCATTCATTCATTCATTCATTCATTCATTCAATCATTCATTCATTCATTCATTCATTTATCTATTCATTTTTCTATTCATTCATTCATCTCATTAATTCATTCCTCTTTCTACTTCTTAAAACGTATATAAATTTGTCCATCATTTTTTATCCATCTATTTATTCATTAATCCATCTAGCTATCCATCAATCCATCCATACATTCATCTTTTCCTTTATTCATCCATTTATTTATTCATTCCTTTGTTCGTTCTTTGAATAAATGATTCCCGCCAAAATGTTTGACATGTTGTGTGGGTAGATTAACTATAAATATCTCAATCGTTTTAAGGTCATAAAAAAATTGCATACACTGACACACACACACACACACACACACACACACACACACACACACACACACACACATACGTACATACATACATACATACATACACACAGAGACACACACACACACATACATACATACAAACAAATATACATGCAAACATACGTATATTCAAATATACTTACACACAAATCTATATGTATACATATTTACGTACCATACATACAATAACACAAACATACCAAAGATAGAATTCAAAGGACTTACAAACTAACTAACATACAAACATTCAGACAAACAGACATACAAACATATCAACATACAAACACATTAATACATACTCAACAATACTTGCAAACAAACTGATAATAAGCATTACAACTAAAACAATAAAACGCTCAATTATAACAACACATATATGAACAATGGAATGCGATACTGCATGCAAAGCACTTAATACCTTCTGTAATACCTCATAATACCCTTATAATACCCGAATCTTCAGTACCAGTACATTTGAAATGCAACTGTATTGATCGATCTATCGCTCAGCTGATATAGTACGCATAATATATTTATACTGGGAGGTTGTCTGCATGGATGTTTGTTTGTCTGTATGTTCTTGAGTATGTTTGTTTGTATTTTTGCATTTTTCTATGTGTTTTGTATCAATTTTTGTTTATTTTATCTCTGTTTGTGTACATGTCTGTTTATAACTGTGTTTGTTAGTATGTATAGTACGCATTTATACATAAATTTGTGTTGTTTTTTTATGGTTGGTTCTCTGGTTGTGTTTTTTGTTGGTCTGTATTGTATATTTTTGTATATTGATATTTTCAAGTTTGTATGCTTTTGTACGTATATGTTTAAACGCAATTCTTCATGTATCAATGATGAATACATAAACACACATAAAAACATTTAAACATTTGTATGTATGAATGCGTGCATGTTTGTATATGCATGCTGCGTGTGTTGTATTTGTATGTGGGCAGTGGTATTTTAGGTATATTCAGGTATTAGTAAAAGATCTCGTGGCAAAGTTTGAAGTTAAAAAACAAATTAATAATCTTATTTTTTCTCGATATATTTTGAGTTTATGTCAAAAATCATACTTCATTACTTGGTACAATGTTCATAATTTAAGAGCTGGTTTGTGTGTCTGTATGTGTGCGTGTGCGTGTGTGCGCGCGTGTGTGTGTGGATTTATAATGTTGTATACACGACATACATATATATACATACACACAATATATACACAATACAGTATATACATATATATTGTATATTTATTTTTATATAATAATGTATGCACGTAGACAGACATGCAATCTTGCACTTAAACACATACAATTTTTGTGTGCATGTGTACATGAGTGTGTGTATGTATGTGTTCATGAGTATGTATGTGTTTATGTATGAGAGAGAGAAAAAGAGATATAGATAGAGAAAGAGAGAGAAAGAGAGAGAGAGAGAGAGAAAGAAAAGAAGAAAGAGAGATTAAGAAAGGAATAAAATAAAAACCAAATCCTATATAAGGAATCTTTTTAATGTGTAAAAAATAAAAATGATAAAAGATAAATGAGAAAGAAAAAAAATGAGGAAAAGAGAGAGGGAGAGAGAGAGTAAAGTATGAAAATAGAGAGAGGCGTGTTAAATGATTGATATGTGACGTCATGAAAATAGTCCGGAAGTTGAGGGGGATGTGTTGAAATCATTTGTTGTTGTTGATGATGATGTGGTTGTTGTTGTGATTTTTGTTGTTAATGATGATGTTGTTGACGATTATGATGATAATGATAACTATGGCAAGAGCTATACGATAAGTCAATAGCAGTGGCAGAGCATAGAATTAAATGCTTCGTATGCCAAGATGTAAAATAAGGACGTTAAAGAAAAGAATTAATATGCACTCGCATACGAAGAAGTAATTCAAATGAATGTTTTTTGGGCAAGTGAAAAAGTTGAAAAATTTAAATAAAACTTAAAGTAAAATAATGGCTGTAGAAGTGAAGATGATATAACAAAACACATAAATAGACCAAAACAAAAATAAACTTAAAATGAGTGAAAAAGTAAATGAAAGAGTTTCGCAAGAGTCAAATGTGCACAAAAGCCTGCCATTTTAACCTTGACAACGTAAGAAACCATGAATGACGATGACGACGATGTAGTACATTATATATAAGCCAGGAGAGCTGTACCTACAATGTTTTTGTCTGTGCGCCCGAATATAGCGTAGTATATCTTCAAGTTTTGCGTAGTGATCGAACCAAGTCATTGAGCAACAGCTGTCCGAAACATGGCATGTATACAACCTGAGCTATTGGACTGAATTTCGTTAAAACATTCTCAATGCAAGAGCGAATGAGAATCACCGACCATAACATCATCACCATCACCACAAACGCCTTCATCACCATCATCTCGCCACCACAATCATCATCATCTTCCCACCACAATCACCATCATCATCATCATCGTCGTCGTCGTCACAGCAATCCCACCTTTCGCATCGATACGAACCATAAAAGTAACGATCAGATTATATGAACGTGCCATAACATTCATACTTAATTGAGCCATTAAACACACAAGCGCACATACACACTTTCACACACAGACATATATACACACATACATACGGACATACATACACACACTTGTCCAACCATACAAACACACACATACACACACGTGTGTATGTGTGTGTTTACATGTAGAACATACAACTGCCTAAATACACAAACATCCAAATACACTTATTCACATAAAAACATAAATAAATTGACACACATACATATACACAAACACACATACATGCACACAAAATAATACAATTATTTTCTTTTTTATGTAGCAATCAAAGATAATATTCTTTTAATTTAATGAGCTTGATCTCATTCTTTAACCTCTTCCATCCATTCATCCATCCAATTCGCACCACACACACACACACACACAAACACACACATAAACACACACACACACATACAAACATACATACATACATACGCACACACACATACATGTGTGTACTGTACATATTATATGGGTTTGGCATGCTAATCAAATTTTGCGGCTATCAATAAAATGAGATTAAATCAGGGCAGCAATCACATAATGACATTCACATTTGAACTTCACAGACACACACGCACACGCACAACGCACAACGCATTAACAAACGAATACATACGCACATAAGAAATTACATACTCACACAAACAAACGCATACTCGTTTGCACATACAAAGACATACACACGCATACACAAACATATACGCCAACCTATACACGCAATACACGTACACAAAACGCAAACATTTATACAGGCGTGTGTGCGTGCGTTTAGAATAAAAATGTAAGCACTTCCGTTGGCGTTCTAGCTGAAAGGCCTGCGTGTGTAATTTCTGCATAAAGAGGTGTTTTTGTATTTTTTCCAGTATTTACGTTACAGGTAAGCTATTACAAATGTGTCTATATGTAAGCTGGTCTGTGTAAATGATAATAGAATGAACGAACGAACGAACGAACGAACGAACGTACGAATGAATAAATGAACGATCTATTGAACGGATGAATGAATGATTGAGTGAACGAATGAATGAACAAACGAACGAATGAATGAACAAAGGTACGGGCACCTAAATTATTTAAAATGCGCAGGCTTACAATCAATCATATGCGTATTTTAATTAATCTCATTGCGAATTCATAGCAACATCACATCAAATGCTCATACCAATGCGTGCCTGTCTGCCCGTATGTATATGTGTGTGTGTTTTTATGTGTATATGTATGTGTGTGTGTTTGTGTGTGTGTGTGTGTGTATGTGTATGTAAGTGTATGTAAGTGTGTGTGTTTGTGTGTTTTGTTTCGTATGCGTGATGTGTGTGTGATTCTGTGTTTGTATGCATGTATATGTATGTGTGTGTATATGTAAGTGTGTGTGTTTGTGTGTGTATGCGTGTATATGTATGTGTGTGTGTATATGTAAGTGTGTGTGTTTGTGTGTGTATGCGTGTATATGTATGTGTTTGTGCGTGTGTGTGTGTGTGCGTATTCTCGTTTCATTTTGTTTTGTATGCGTGAGTGGATATGTTTGCTAATGATGTGAAGATGGATTTCCAAATGTAATCGTGAAATCTATCACGACCATCTTACCATCCTACAATTTATTTTCAATTTCGAGATGCTTAAAATGCTCGATCTATCAAATTTTCTTTTAATAGATTACTAGAAACACTAAAATAAAATAAATTGAAAAAAAAATAAATAAAAAATTTAGTTAAAATTTAAATAAAATAAAAAATTAAAATAAAATAAAAAATTCAAAAATAAATCACGAAAATTAAAATCTAAATTACCTGAAAATTGAGTTCAGACCAAAAAAAATTGTTTCCAATTAAACCCATTCAAGCACATGGATATTTATTTGCGAGACACGCGACTCAACCATCAACACGCAACCAGAGCAGCACACACACACACGCAACACACGCACACACACACACACACACATACATTCATACACACACGCACATCCACATATGCTTTATACAAATTATACATACACTACGAAACCTACACACATACACATATACATTCATCTATACACGTACACGCACAAACCCACACACACGCACGCACGCACGCATTTCAATCGGAGCCATCATCAACCCCACAACTCATTCATATATTGATCTGGCAATCTCACTTTCCCCAGTTCTTTATGAGCTAAGCATTGCTTCTCCCAGCTAAAACTACACACACACACACACACACACACACATATTAAATTTATGCCTATTCTGGGTATTTATACGCGCGTATTAATGTTTGTATTAAATGTGTACACACAATATTGCGTATTTTGTTGTGTATACGTGTGTACACTCACACAAATAATGTATGTTTAATGCGTATATAATTCCGCAAACGTTGATGTTTGTATTTCATTTTTATGTACACCAATTTCAAATTATCAAATACGTACGTAAAATTGTTAAATGAAATGTTTGCATACGTACATGTACATTTTTAAAAACTTCTTGACTGCCTGAGATGTCACTAAAATGTTAAAAAAAATGTTCCTCTATTAGATGCAAAGGTGGGTATTGCCAGTTTTTTTTTCTATATACAAGGCTTCTTTCATGCTTATACCCGAGTATCATGATATATATCTGTATGCAAGTGTGTTTAATGTGATAAGATACAATATACACCCGATGTATATCCATATACAAATGGGATAAGATAGGACGTACGATCAGGTAGAAAGATACATCACATATGCGTATTGCATACCATTGCATAAAATATGTATTGATACATAAATGACGGTAATTTTTCATACAAATACCAGACGCAACATCGGTCTGTACTCTTAAAAGCATCAATTTGTCAGGTACATGAATGCGAATACCCTTGAATGCAAACATCAATTGCGTATCGGTCAGGTATTTTAGCGACACCCATTTTTAAGTTTCGACATTTTATATTATATATTGATATTACTTTAAATGTCAATTATACTTTTCTGTTTATTCATGTATGTAAAGAGAGAGAGAGAGAGAGAGATAAAGAGAAAGAGAGAAATAAAGAGAGAGAGAGAGAGAGAGAAAGCAAGAAAGAGAGAGAAATGTAATATTTGTGTATTGTTTTTGACAAAATTTTTTGCTAAAAAACAAATCAATCTGTTTGATAAACAGAAAGCAAATAGACTTAAACGAATTTTGCTCTGCTGATCATTTGTTTAATATGGTGGTGATGGTAGTGATATTGACACTATTGCTACTACTGCTACTACTACTACTACTACTACTATTACTACTTCAAATACTGCTGCTACTACAATTACTGCTGCTGTTACAACCCATACTGCAAAATTTTTTTTCTAATGATTATACATGTGTAGATTAAGATTACAAATCATATGTAATAGGCATGGTAAAAGACTCAAGCAATATTACTGTTTTATGTAAATTAGTTATCTATTATATTATTATATTTGATTATTATTATTTAAATTAATATTATTATATTAATTATTATTTTTTTTCATTCCACGAATTAATCATCCCAACTTAGTATCGTCTTTCTCGCGTTATATTCTCTTCTCTGATTTTGTCTTTCTGACTTGTCGGCCATTTTTAATTTATTCATTTGTTTGTTCTTCTATCTTTCTATTTATCTATTTTATTTATTCAATCATTTTTTTGTTCGTTCAATCAATCGTTCTTTTATGTATGCATTAATTCATTAATTCATTAATTCATTAATTCATTAATTCATTCATTCATTCATTCATTCATTCATTCATTCATTCATTCATTCATTCATTCATTCATTCATTCATTCAATTGTTTGTCTGTTTATATTCACTCCTTTTTTATTGTTCATTCATTCATTTTGGCAAACATTCATTCATTCATTCATCTACTCATTCATCTATTCACTCACTCACTCATTCATTCACTCATTTACTCATCCGTCATCCCGTCCATCCATCTTTCCGTTCGTCCATCCGTCTATTCGCCCATCTATTGTTGTTGAGTTTGTTTGTTCGTCCGTGCGTAGATAATTCAATTAATTCTCTCTGCTTTGAAAACTTTTTAATTCATAAAAAACTTTCTCTACAGTTGCCACTTTGTTATCTGTGTGTTTGTGCGCGTGTGCGCGCGTGTGTGTTCACGTATGTGTGCACGTGCGTGCGTGCAAGCGTTTGATTGAATTTGTAACGTTTGTTAGTTTGTTTTTAAAATTCCAAAAAGATCTTGAAAAAAAAACTGAATTAGCGGTAGATAAATGAAATGAGAAGTTAGGTGGCTGACGATAATTGGGAAAATTTGAACCTCTTCGCCAAAGATAACAAAGTAAAATAAACCCAAAGATCAAAAAGGAAAAACAAAGAAGTAATGTAAAACCCACGAACTTTATAATCCGAAATAAGAATAAGAATAAACAGACAAAAATGTGTCCGACCAACGACAAGGAATGTGAAAAAAGGAATGACGAAATGGAAAACTGATGAAAATTAGGGTGGGGGAGGAAAAAAGAGAGAAAGAGGCAGAAAGAAGAGAGAAGAAAAAGAAGAAAGTGAGAGAGAAAGAGAAATTTACAAGCGAGATTTAATCAAACTCGTTCGTCGATTGTCACGTGAATTAAGAATTTAATTAAACAATTACCAAATTTACTATAAACAAGTCTGTATCTGATATCTCCGCGTTTGTTTCTATGTGTATGTGTGCGTGTGCGTGCGTGCGTGTGTGTGCGTCTGTGTTCATGTGTGTATATGTATGTGTGTGTATGTATGTGTTGTGTGTGTATGTGTATTGGCTTTCAAATGAAATTAAATCCTCCTGTCCGAGAAAGAAAAATTCAACAAAAATTTTCATCATCGTAACTGTATACGTGTTTGTTTGTGTGTGTGTTTGTTTGAGATTATGTTTCTGTGTGTGTGCGTGTGTTCATACAATAGAATTATTTATTTATTTATAATCCCGTCCACGAATTTATGGGCGGGCAGACTTTGATATTTTGATATATTTGAATTATTATTTTGATAAGGAATGTAGCTCCGAACATATCTGGTTACCGTCATCATCATCGTCATCGTCATCATCATCGTTGTCGTCATCATCATCATCACCGTTATAATCATCATCTAACGGACCGCTTTTCCCATCATGAATTGCATGCTGGTAGCCATCAGTGGCTTGATGATGATGGTGGTGGTGGTGATGATGACGATGATGGTGGTGGTGGTGATGATGACGATGACGTCGACGATGATGATGATGATGACCGCAAAAAATAGTTTAAATCCTGATAATGATGATTATTTATTCATGTCCCAAGTATGGCGAGTGTTTGAAGATGATGAAAATTACCGTCATTATTATCATCGTCGTCTTCATCATCATCAAAATGGGCATCATCATCATCAACATCGTTATCATCATCATCGTCATCATATTTGACACGACCCCAGGACAATGTTATGAAAACAATCAAATTCCAACGCTGACCGTGTACATTTTCAATTCGATCGAGTTTGTTTGTTCATTCGTTCGTTCGTTCGTTCATTCATTCGTTTGTTCATTCGTTCGTTCATTCGTTCGTATGTTCGTTTTTTTTTCATTCATTTGTTCATTCATTCGTTTGTTCGTTCGTTTGAATGATTGGTTATTAATTTTTTTTTGGTTTTTATTTAATTGTTCATTTATTCAATGGTTTATTTGTTCATTTATTTAAGCATGCCTTAGTTCATTCATTTGTTCATTTATTTGTTCATTCATTCATTCACTCGTTCTTTTACTCTTTTCTACGTTTTTTCTTTTTTCGTTCGATTGTTCTTCACTTGATTGTTCAATAATTCATTCCTTTAATTGTTTAAACAATTTCCCATGCAATGTTCATTCACCCATCCATTTGTTTCATTCGCGTTGGTCTTTTCAAACTACCAGCTAAACATTTAATCAACCAAAACAAATATTTAATCAACAATCCAACCAGCCAATCACTCATCCAACCAACCAACTAATCAACCATCCAGCCAACCAATCAATTAATCAATCAACATAACAACCAACTAATCAACCATCCAACCAATCAACCAATCAATCAATCAACCGATCTGTCAACTAGCCATCCAACCATGCAACGTAATATTATATTTATTTATTATTTCTCGTCAAATTTGAAGGCCCTATTAGTCAAAATAAACCAAACATTAAGTACCTACTCAATTCCAAACGCACACAAACAATCACAATCATTCAAATATACAAACATAAATACGTACATACAAACAAACATACATACATACAAACATACTGTACACGTTAAGACTTAAATGATTATGAAGAATGCAAAACTTATCGTCATCATCGTCATCGTCATCATCATCATCGTCATCATTACCATCGTCATCATCTTAATTTAACTCTTTGATAAAATTTTCAATTGGTTGCATGCACGAAATGGAAAAATAAGTCATGATGATGACGACGACGGTTATGATGATGATTAGGATGACGATGATGATAATGATGATGATCATAAACAACAAAACTAAACCTAAACAGAATAATAACAAGAATAACAAAATAATTAACAACAAAAATTACAATAATAATAATAATAACAACAACAATAATACTAATAATAACAACAACAACAACATCAACAACAAT
>NW_008705254.1:5293019-5294477 GCF_000326865.2 Helobdella robusta
AACATACAAACACACACACACACACACACACACACACACATACATACATTTATACATACGTACGTACAAACTCAAACGTACGTGCACACACACACATATACACACACAGCACATTCACACATCATATCTACGCATACAAATATACACGCACATACGCATAAACAAGACCACGTAGCAGTAGCTAAAAACTATCCGTAAGAACATGAGCAAACAATGGCTTGCTCATTTTCAAAATACAAATTCTTTTGTATTACTTTTGTATGTTTGTATGTTTTCTATTTTGTTTGTATTATTCTTTTTTTTATATTGTGTATCTGTATGCAATATATACAATACAATATATACAATAATTTTGGTTGAAAATTTATACAAATACGTGCTGACAATCCTAACATACAATACAAACATACAATGTGAGTCGACATTACAAGCGTACAAAACAATACATACAAACATACAACAATACTAAAACATATAACGATACGAAAACATACATACATACATACATTACAACCACCAACATACAAACCAATATAAACAACAGAAATTCGTATTGGATAGTTGAGGCAATAAAGACAACAATGATCCATGTGGTGGTTAGGATGATGATCGTGATGTGGTGGTGGTCATGATGATGATCGTGATGTGGTGGCGGTCATGATGATGATCGTGATGTTGTCGATTGTAATGATAGTGAGGAGTCTGAACTATTTTTTCATAATTTTTGTATTTCATTTTATTTTCACTTTCCATCTCTCTCTCTTTCTCTCTTTTTTCTTTTTCTCTATTTTTTTTTCCTTCTCTTTCTCTAACTTTTTTCTGTCTGTCTTTCTTTCTCTCTATTCAGTTTCTGTTCTCTACGTTTACTTTCAATTTTTCCAATTCTTGTCCTTTTAAATCAATATCAATTTTATTTTTCATGTCTCATTCATTTTTCATTGTTTTTCTTCCTCTTTCCATCCTACTTGAATTTATTTGTTTGCTTTTTTGGCCAATTTTCCATTAAAATGAGTTTTTGTTGTTTGGCAGAATTAAATCGCCCGTTTCAAGTTCAATTGGATCTGATCACACGACATGTGTGTTTGTGTGTGTGTGTGTATTTGTATGTGTGTGTATTTGTATGTGTGTGTGTGTTTGTAAACTTTGTATGCAGTATTTGTACGTGTGGTGTGTGCGTGTGTGTGCCTTACGTGTGTGTTGTATGCAGTGTTTTTACATGTGCGTGCGTGTGTGTTTGTTTGTGTGTGTGTTTGTTTGTATGCAGTGCCACGTACGCGCGTGTGTGTATATGTGTGTGTGTGTTGTATGCAGTATTAAAGTGTATGTGTGTGTGTGTGTCGCGCATACAAAATACAAAAACAAACAAACATTAATGACGAGGAGCAGATGTGCACAGCTTAAAAGACATTCTACAAACAGGTGTACATTTTGCGGCATACAAACATACAAACACGAAGG
>NW_008705254.1:5294792-5296483 GCF_000326865.2 Helobdella robusta
TAATCAACTTAATAAACAGCTTAAAAATTTATTTCAAATTTTAAAACAAAGATCTGTTACAGCCATGGCTACAAAGATGAATTTAGTGTAAAACTNTGAAATAAATTTCTGTATCTATGGTATCGACCGTTTATTTTGCCAAAGATACTAGATATATTTGCATTATCAGTTTAGACCCCGGATCTAAATGGTGATAGCAAGGTAATCGAAAGAGTCCACCACAGGGCAACAAAGTTAGTTATGTTTAATAGAAACCTAGCTTAAGAAAATAGTCTTAAAAAATAAGGATTAACAACTTTGGTGGAAAGAAGAAAAAGAGAAGATTTGATTCAGTTGTTTAAAATCATGCATAATTTGGACAAAGTTTATTTAAATAATTGTTTTAGCATAGTCAAAATCAAAACGCGAGGTCACTGATTGAAATATTTTAAAAAGTTAACAGAACATAGATGCAGAGAGAATTACTTATTCAATAGAGTCGCAAATACTTGGAACTCATTACCAAATGAACTTGTTGAGGCACAATCAATGAACAAATTTCAAGCAGGCATTGATTGTTGGATGAACAACAATCAATCAACAACTGTGCTAGCTTGCCTGACAGTATACTCTCTGGATAACCTCCAGAACAGCATTACTATTACTACTACAACTACTACTAAATATAATATTGTATTTATCTATTTTATATGTTTACTTTATTATATGAAATTAAATGAATTTGTTCACGTACAAATGTCCACCAGTTCACTAATACAACTGAACGGGTGCTTCCGATATATTGCAGGACACTCACATCCATTCCACGTTCACCTACACCTTTTCCACAAATTCAACCAACTCACTCCAACTCATTTACACTTTGTCTTGCTGGAAACAAAGCAAATTATCAACAAAGGATCAAATTCACTTTGGTTTCTTATTTGACGCATAGACGTTGATTATAACTTTGCGCATATTACAAAGAGGTTTCCCAATATATATAAATATGCGACTACTTCATTCTTCAAATCATATCCGTTCAACCTCCTCCCTCAAATTTTCCAATCAGTTGTTTAACAAACATCGAGCAAAATGAACGCGCATGAAGATAAAATAATTGATGCTGCGGTAAAAATCGGTTGTGACATCGTTAATATGCTATTAACGAATTGGGCGGTGGGGGATTCGTGCGATAGAAGGAACAGCTACATTAAGAGCCTCGTCAATTCATTTTTCTTTTACAAATTCTCTGAAGAAGATGTAGCAAAAATTTCGATGTTCCTATCAACGCCACACGGTAAAAATGCTGATCAGTGGATGGATCCAATAAAAAAACTGTCAGATGACGAACAATACTTCCTCGTGATCGACCTTCAAAACATCTTTTACGCGCAATTGAGCAGTTACAAACTAACAGTTGACTACCCGTTCACCGTTGAACATTTCGATGGCGTCATTTCTCACAGAGATACATTCTACCGAGACCTCCCCAACAGCCGATCTTACATTTTACCATATTTCGAAAATAAATTTATAACATCAACATGTGCAATATGTCTCGATACTTTCGTAAAAGGAGCATATGTACACAAATTGCATTGTGGTCACCCATATCATGAAAGGTGTATACAAAAATGGAAGAAACAGAGAACCACCTGTCCAACATGCCGATTTGAAATGCGGGATGAATTCAGTGCAGAAGCGTCATA
>NW_008705254.1:5296533-5297597 GCF_000326865.2 Helobdella robusta
TAATCATATCNTTTTATTTTTCATGTCTCATTCATTTTTCATTGTTTTTCTTCCTCTTTCCATCCTACTTGAATTTATTTGTTTGCTTTTTTGGCCAATTTTCCATTAAAATGAGTTTTTGTTGTTTGGCAGAATTAAATCGCCCGTTTCAAGTTCAATTGGATCTGATCACACGACATGTGTGTTTGTGTGTGTGTGTGTATTTGTATGTGTGTGTATTTGTATGTGTGTGTGTGTTTGTAAACTTTGTATGCAGTATTTGTACGTGTGGTGTGTGCGTGTGTGTGCCTTACGTGTGTGTTGTATGCAGTGTTTTTACATGTGCGTGCGTGTGTGTTTGTTTGTGTGTGTGTTTGTTTGTATGCAGTGCCACGTACGCGCGTGTGTGTATATGTGTGTGTGTGTTGTATGCAGTATTAAAGTGTATGTGTGTGTGTGTGTCGCGCATACAAAATACAAAAACAAACAAACATTAATGACGAGGAGCAGATGTGCACAGCTTAAAAGACATTCTACAAACAGGTGTACATTTTGCGGCATACAAACATACAAACACGAAGGTGCGTATGTATGTATGTTTATGTATATATATATGTGTAGGTATATATATTTATGTACACGAAGGTGCGTATGCAAGCATGTATGTATGTTTATGCATATATGTATGTGTAAGTAAATATATTTTTCTAGATGTGTGTAGATCAAAAACTGAAAATGTTATTTTTGTTGTACAAACGTCAACAAATATATAGACACGTCATGCGTGCATGCATTTTTATTTGGAACAGTAGAAGCAATAATAAGGATAAAAAAAATACACACACACACAATTACACGTACACAAACACAAATATACACATACACACACGTAATTCTACACATACACACCAGACACAAATATACATATACATACACACAGTTACACGTATACAAACACACATACACACATACACACACGTGATTCTACACATACACACACCTTCATACATACACACAAACATGCACACGCACACACACAATTACTCGTACACAAACACACATATACACATGCACACATACACACA
>NW_008705254.1:5298466-5299288 GCF_000326865.2 Helobdella robusta
CACACACAACATAACAACAACATCATTATTATCATCATTAGCCTCAACATCATTTACAACTATTAAGAAGAGGATGATGATGGAAGAGGACGACGACGACGAAGACGATGATAAAATGAACAGTGATCATATTTTCATTGTCGTCATCACATCCGTCAAATGTGAAATGGAAAAATGGAATGTACCAACCAGCCAGCCAGCCAGCCATCGCTCAGTCCAAACGCACTTACGAGTTATAACAACACAAATTGCTTACAACAATAGTATATAGTGTCTTTGATGTCCTTACACGCACACACACACACACATACAAACACACACACGTGACAATATAGATAGATGATTGAAGAGATAGATTAATAAACGAATAAACTAAGTATATATAATAAAATAAAGTTGCATGCTATCTATCGCAAGATTTAATGAATGTTTAATTTTATTTTGATTTTATCTGATTGTTTGAATTGACATCATTTTTGTGAATGGTTTTTTGCTTTGGTTGTGTTGTTGATGCTATTGTTATTGTTGTTGCTGCTGCTGATGTTGTCGTTGTTGTTGTTTTTGATATTGTTGATGTTGTTGTTGTTGATGTTGTTGTTGTTGTTGTGGTTGCCTTTGTTATTTTTTTGTGACTTTCTGTGGGACAGTCAAATTTTTTTTCATTGCAAACTGTCGTTCGTATGTGTATTATTCTATCTTGTAGTTTAGACAGATAAGACTCGTCATTTGGCTGATAAAAAAAACTGAAACACACGCACTGACACAACACACACACACACAAGCAAACAAACAAACAAAGGTACACACACATACACACACAAT
>NW_008705254.1:5300473-5347663 GCF_000326865.2 Helobdella robusta
GTATGTATGTATGTATGTATGTATGTATGTATGTATGTATGTATGTATGTATGTATGTATGTATGTATGTATGTATGTATGTATGTATGTATGTATGTATGTATGTATGTATGTATGTATGTATGTATGTATGTATGTATGTATGTATGTATGTATGTATGTATGTATGTATGTATGTATGTATGTATGTATGTATGTATGTATGTATGTATGTATGTATGTATGTATGTATGTATGTATGTATGTATGTATGTATGTATGTATGTATGTATGTATGTATGTATGTATGTATGTATGTATGTATGTATGTATGTATGTATGTATGTATGTATTTTTTTTCCAATCATTTCTTTGGTAAAAAAGAAAATCACCAGGAGATCTAAAAGAAAAATAACTTGTGCAGGCGACCTTAATTAAAATGTATCTGAGTGAATGTCATGACAAAGAAAAATAAAAAATTTCAAATGATTAATTCAAATTGGAAAATAAAAATTTTACAACGTTTCTGAAATTGTCTAAAACATTTATATAATAGCAACAAAAATCAAAGTAATATCACGAGTATGAAATAATAATAACTTATTAAGTTTACAGAACACTTTCGAGAATTTTGTTCTTTGCTGTTTTTTTAAAGGAGGCAATAGAAGAGAACTGTGAATTATGGAAACTAAATTCATTCCACATTTTAGCACCTCGTATGAACCAGGATTTATCATTTAATCCTGTCCTACTTTTGGGTATTTTCAAACATCAAGTAACAAATGAATTAACACTTTGATTTGTCGTTAATTGCACATGTCGGCATTCAGCTGGATATTTTCAAGCACACAGACACGCAGGAACCGCTGCAACAAGCACGAAATGTGGTTAGTTGCGAAAAACAGTTCCCTGCTGTCGCCTGATCTGACGCTGATCATTTTACATATTGCCTTAAGAAATTTAAGGGTGTTGGGGTCCATCGGGCCGAGAATCTCGATACATATTGGCAAGAATTCCATCGATGGGAGGGCATTCCCATATTTTTTCATTTTCTCGTCCGCTACCCTGGCCGCGGCCAAACCGCATTCTTTACTTGTCAGGTTTACATATCGTTCGGCAAGGGTGCCAGGGACCGTAACATACCACGCCAAACATCTACCGGCTCTCCAAGGTATTAGTGTGCATCTGTCCGGGCACCTATCATCATGCGCAAAAATGCCGGATGGTTCCTTGAGAACCGGGATTGAAGCCTTGGAGAAGAGCCGACAAATGTAGTCGTTTAATGCTGAGTGACGTAGTTGACGGCCCCCACCCAGGCGACAAACCAAACCGTGGTGCCCAAACTCGTCCGCCCCAGCGCCACATCGGCACGTGTATTTATTTTGAATGACTAGGCCAAGTCTGAAGCCAATGGCAAATCTCACAGACTCGTCGTCAAGCCTGGTGCTGGCCCACAGAGGTGTTGGGCCACGATCTCAACCACCCACAGCTGGCAACGCTGGACATGGCCAACAAACGAGCGGTGGAAAAGTCGTCGCCGCATGAAGACAACAAATTTTGAAAGATTTTGTTATATTCTTCATTCAAAATTTGGACGTGCGTACGGTCCCCCGGGGCAGACACTGGGGGAAGAATATCGCGGCAACGAAAAAACCGGTGGAACAGGGAAGACTGCAGGTTGAGCGTGGCAGCGGCAGAAGAATTATAAACAACTGGAGTCAGCTGAACCACGCTAACCAACCCCAGCCCACCAAATCGCACCGGCAGCTGAGCTAGGGACCAGCCACTGTCGGTCACTTGAACAGTGCAAATCGACGACAGAGCGGTGCGCAGGGCTCTGTCAAATTCGCCCAATTTAGAAGGATCAATGTGTTTGGATGTACGCAGGAAGTACATCAATTTGGGCAAACTGAGGGCATTGCGGATAATAGTCAAGGCATCATGGGCCGAAAGACAGGAAACACGACCCAGGGCGAATTTGAGCTCAGAGAGCTTTTGGTCAAAAAACTTTATTTGGTAATCGCCCTCGACCAAGGGTGTGCCTAAAAAACTCAATTCTGATGCACCAACTCTGGGTATTCCAGCCAGCGCATGTGGCACTTGAAACAAACTTTGGCAGTGAAGTTCGCATTTTTTAATGTTTAACTCTAAACCAATTGCAGCGGAGTTATGCTTCAGATATTCGTAGCTATTGGCCAGAGTTGGGCCGTCCGAAGCAATGCTGATATCATCCAGATAAGCGCAAACGAAAGTGGACAAAGCTTTCTCTAAGAGTGGATGAAGAGTTAGTGCGAACAGCAAATGACCAAGGGGATCACCCTGCTGTACCCCCTCGGACGATTCTACAACCCAAGAGTGGTAGCCAAGAGAAGAGACTCCGCCATAGGCAGAATGGCAAAAATTATAGATATTGGGGCAAAAAAGTTTGACAGCCTCCAACATCGAGTCTCTTCTCCAGGCGTTGAAGGCATTTTTAAAGTCCAGTTTCAGAAACCCCCATTGATCGGGGAGGTCGGTGATCAATCTTTGAACAGCGGCCTCACCTGACACCCAACTGAGTCGGGTAGAACTTAATCCTGACACCCAACTGAGTCGGGTAGAATTTGGTCTTGAGTTCGACCACGACCAGGGCCAAGGCATATTTGCCGGCCAACTTCCTCCAAACACTCCCGACCGCAATCGTCTTTCTTATTTAAAGCTATTAGCCGGCCTCCAAAGAAAAACCGGCGGACAGAGAGTGGGCAAACTCCAGATAGGATCAAATTAATGAATTGGGTTAAGGAGTTCAGTGTGTCGTTGATTGGCAAGGGGCCAGAAAAAACATCCTTAAGGTGCTGGGGTCGTAGGCCATCCAGGCCTCCGGAAGAACCGTTTTTGAACGATTTAACGGCCCTCAGCACCTCGGCGGGAGAAACGCAATCAGCCGTTGGTGCCAATGCGGGGAAGACCCGCCTGTCCACCGGAATTTTTGGGTGGATGGAACATAATTTATCGAAAGTGGATGGTGAGCTCTCCGCCAGGCCCTCCGGCGAACAGACAAGTCTGACAGCCGAGGACAGGTTTCCCTGTTCAATACAAGATGACACAGCGTTGATCCACCGATCGGGGTTGGGCTTTTGTGATTTGGCATTATTGAACCCATCAAAGCACAGTACCAGGGTTTCAAGACCAATAGTTGAATATTCGCTTAGACGCTTGTTGACCAGAACCAGATTGCCCTGGTTGACCCGGCGACCCCCTCTGGAAGTCTTCTGTAAAACGTATGGGACAAAACAGTGGAGTCTAACCCAGTGAGCCGGGTCACCAGGGTCATTACAAACAGCCGTCAGCAAGGCGTTCAGATCATGTGCGAACTTCTCCCTGCATGGCTTAGGGATATGGTCGTACACCGGTACACATTTCAGCACGGCCGTCAGCTTGTCAAAAACACCAGAGTAATCCAGGTCGAGAGGATCACCAGAGACCGATGCGGCCGACGACCGTGTGGGCAACCTAGGCTTGGGGTCGGGTGCGGCACCGAGAGGCGAAGCAGCCCTCGCGCCCGATGGGTCAACTTTTTTCCGGGACCCCGAGCATTCCTGTTCTTTCGCTTTACCTCCGTGCCGTCCAAACCAAGTGGGGTGGATGGATGAATGAATGGATGAACAAGCGAATGACCACATGAACGGGCGAGCGAACAAACGAATGAATGAGTGAATGAACGAAGGAATGAATGAGTTAATTACTGAACGGGTAAGTGAAGGAAAAAAAAAGAATGAATGAATGAATAACCAAACGAACGAATGGATGAATGAACGAATAAATGAATGAGTGACGGAATGAATGAACGAGCGAACGGATGAATGACTGAATTATCTTTAAATATTTAACCATTGGAAAATATATATAACTTTTTCAACTTTTTTTTTATGTTTTTTTCCTTCCTCTTTTTTCTTTTGACGAATGAGTGAGTGAAAAAATGAGTGAATGAGTGAATACAAAAACCTAGGCAACAGTGTGGGAGGAGACAACTATTGCAACAAACTTTGGCCCAATCTCTCCCCTTACAGTTTATTTTTTTACACAGATTTTAAAATTGGTTTAGGAAATTTTTTTTTTTATAAATAAATTTTAATTTTAAATTTTAATTTCAAAAATAAATTAAAAAAAAAGGTCGGTAGAAGGTAAATAAGTTAAAATATAGTGAACTTTCCGATAATAATAAAAACAGCTAACACCTGGCGCTGGCCGGTGACCTGTAGCAGCTATGAGCTGTGAATAAATTATAATATTGATAAAAAAAAACAAAAAACGAAAAAATTGGCAGAGGCAGGACAGAAAAACGATAAAAAATATGGAAAAACTAACCAGGGACAAAATTACAGCTGACGACCCCAAAAATTATATGTAAAAACAAGTTAAAATCAATGAATTTTACAAAATTAACCAGAAAATTAAAACAATCCAGCCGGCAAACGAGGTATTATGTATGTATGTATGTATGTATGTATGTATGTATGTATGTATGTATGTATGTATGTATGTATGTATGTATGTATGTATGTATGTATGTATGTATGTATGTATGTATGTATGTATGTATGTATGTATGTATGTATGTATGTATGTATGTATGTATGTATGTATGTATGTATGTATGTATGTATGTATGTATGTATGTATGTATGTATGTATGTATGTATGTATGTATGTATGTATGTATGTATGTATGTATGTATGTATGTCTGTATGTATGTATGTATGTATGTTAAAACCAAAACATGATGAGTGACACTGAACCGTCAAACATCAAGTAACAAATGGATTAACACTTTGATTTGTCGTTAATTGCACATGTCGGCATTCAGTTGGATATTTTCAAGCACACAGACACGCAGGAACCGCTGCAACAAGCACGAAATGTGGTTGGTTGCAAAAAACAGTTCCCTGCTGTCACCTGATCTGACACTGATCCTTTTGCCTATTTCCTTGAGAAATTTAAGGGTGCTGGGGTCCATCGGGCCGAGAACCTCGATACATATTGGCAAGAATTCCATCGAGGGGAGGGCATACAATGTATGTATGTATGTATGTATGTATGTATGTATGTATGTATGTATGTATGTATGTATGTATGTATGTATGTATGTATGTATGTATGTATGTATGTATGTATGCATGCATGCATGCATGCATGTATGTATGTATGTATGTATGTATGTATGTATGTATGTATGTGAGGGAGCATGTGTGTGTGTTGCGTGTGTGTGGTCATGTGTGTGTGCGTGTCTATTTAATAGACGTGTGATATAAAGAAGTTGGCGTGTTGGAAAGGCAACTGATGTACGCCTTGATGACGACGACGACGACGACGATGATGATGATGATGAAGATAATCATGATAATGATGCTAGTTAATTATCGTAATGATGGTTATACTGATGGTAGTTATGTAACTGATGATTGTAACTGTTGCAATACAAAAATAACATTAACTGCCTAAAGAGCGAAAACCTACACAACAACAGCAACAGCAGCAGTAATAAAAGTTAAAACATCAACAACAACAGCAGTAATAAAAGTTAAAACATCAACAACAGCAACAACAACTGCAATAATAAAAGTTAAAACAACAACAACAACAACAATAATAATAAAAACAACTAAAAGTGAACGCAAACCTGAAGCATAGAGAGACACCTCACGATGCAGCGTCCTGAGTTAACGACGTCGCCACTCAAATTACTGTCGTCGTCGTCATTATCGTCGTCGTTGTTGATGTTGTTGTTGTTGTTGATGTTGTCACATGATACGGTGTGCAAACAAGCGAGCGTTGTTAATAATATCATCATCATCATCATCGTTGACGCTTTTAAAGATATATGGGGAGGTGATGATGACGATGATGATGGTAATGATGATGACGATGATGATGATGAAGATAATGATGATGTTGATAAAGAGGTTGATGATAATTGTGATAAAGATGATGACGAAGAAGATGATGACGATGATGATGGCGTTGCTGATAATGATTGAGATAACGACGATGAAGATGACGCCGACGATGATGATGATGATGATGATGGCAGAAACGAAGATGGCGACGTCGCCGTTGATGACGTAATGAGCATTTTGTAGCGCTCCCTTGGGTTGAAGCTAGGCATGATGAACATCAGCAAGAGTTTTATCTCTATTTAGTGTTTTTAATAATAGCCGTAGCAATGATAATGATTATAATTATTGTTATAATATTGTTAATGTTATAATATTGTTATTATTATTATTATTATTATTTTCATCATTATTGAGTTATTATTTACATTATGACCAAAAAATATCGAGAAATTAGGACGATGACGACGACGATGATGATGATGATGATGGCGATGAGGAAGATGATTATGATCATGATGATGAGTAAGATGATGATGATGATGATGACGACGATGAGATGGTGATGACGACAATGCTATCGAGTTTTTTTTTTTTTATTCCCGACGAAACGAAAAACATTGATCCATGTCAATTCTTCAATCTCTCTCTCTCTCTCTTTCTTTCTCTCTCTCTTTATCTTTCTTTTTTTTCTCTCATTCACTTGCCCTCTCTCTTTCTCTCTCGCTATCTCTTTTGTTAGCGGGTTTAGAATGCTTTCAAAATTTGAAATGGTGTATAAAAAGCGTCAATGGATAGAATTCGTTTTTTATTATCTGAGTACGCGCGTAAAACTGAAATTATTGAACTTTCTGTCATTCGTTCATTCATTTATTCATTTATTTTTCTCAATCACTATCCAACATATTCATTCGTTCATTCATTCATTCATTTATTCATTCATTCATTCGTTCGTTCGTTCGTTCGTTCATTCTTTCGTTCGTTTGTTCGTTCATTCATTCATACGTTCGTTCGTTCATTCAGTCATTCGTTCGTTCGTTCGTTCGTTCGTTCATTCATTCATTCAAAGACGATTTAAAAATAGAAACGAAGGTGAAAACTAATGTAACAGCAGTATCAGTAGCAGCAACAGTAAGTTGTATTTGTTTCATTTTTGTTATCATTATGTCATGTCTATTTTGTTTTAGTTTTAGAGAGAAAAAGCGAGTGGAAACAAACTAATTCACAACCCCATGAATGCACGATTTATTTTCCCAGATTTATTTTTACAACCGCTAATAATTTGCTTGACAAAGGGTGAAACATTATGAAACACTAAACAACCGCAGTTAATACATAGACATACATACATACATACATACATACATACATACATACATACATACATACATACATACATACATACATACATACATACATACATACATACATACATACATACATACATACATACATACATACATTCATACATACATACATACATTCATACATACATACATACATACATACATACATACATACATACATTCATACATGCATACATATATACATACATACATGGCGTTTCGAAACATGTTGATTGACAGATCATCGATTTCTTTAAAAACTGGCTTACGATCAGATTGGGGAAATTTGTTAGTGGTCCCGGTTACTAAATTAAAGATTGCATCAGGTAGTTTTGCAGTTTATGGACCAAGGCATTGGAATGAACTTCCATATTTTTTGCGCCGGTCTGGTCTGACACTTCCCCAGTTCAAGAGTCAATTGAAGACATATCTTTTTTCATGTAGAAAATTGCCATAGTTGTAAAGCGCCTATGAAAATGTTTTTAATAGGCGCTATATAAATGATCATATAATAATAATAATAATACATACGTGCATAGTACAGAAATACTACATGAATACTATCTGTTACGGTGTACATTCATATGTGCTACCTACTATTACTACTGCTACTGCTATGACTGTTACTACAACCACTACTGCTACTGCAACAACTTCTACGACTACTGCCGTCGATGCTGTTGCGACTACAGGTATTACCTCGACGACAATGATGACGATGTTGATGAAGATGACGACGATGATGATGGTGGTGATAATAAATTACCTTTTAATTCTCCGTTTAGCTGTCCACTTTGGTTTTCGGCGATCAAAATAAAGACTGTGTGCCTATATTCATATTTATTTAATGTTTTTTATTATTGTTATTATTTTATTATTTATATTAATTTTACAAATAAAACTATTATTTTAAGTAGTAGTATTATTATTGTATAATTGGTTGAAAATTTAAAGATAACTAATCGATCATTTTATTATTAGAAAACTAATTACAATCCGTATTAATTAGTTAATTATCCATAATAATTAATTATCCATAATAATTAATTATCCAATTTTTCAATTAATTATGCTATTATCCAATTAACTAATTTGGTTAATATTCCGTTTTTACTGATATTAATATTATTATTAATTGAAATTTGCAGTATTTCAGTAAATTTTTTAACGACAATTTTATTCATTCGTTCATTCAATCTTTCATTCGTTTTTAATTGATTAATTCATTGATTGATTCATTGATTGATTCATTGATTGATTCATTTATTAATGAAATAATTAGGATTAACTAAAGCCAAAAAAGAATTTTCTATGTTGAATACGTTACATACCATTACATTGTAGTAATATTTCTTCATATATAATTAAATTCGTTATAAAATTTATTGAAATTATCTAATTATTACATTAAAACAATTAATTTTTCCTATTTAAACCACATATATACGCATATGAGCACACGCAAGAAAATTGTATGTTTGTATTTGTATACGCACGCACGTACAATGTACGTATACATGTATGTATGACGCTTGTATGTATGTTTGTTGGGATAGCAATTACATTGGTTTATATTCTTTTCCATGATCACCATTCTATATAAAGCAGACAGAAGATGTATGTGTATGTATGTATGTATGCATGCATGTATGTATGTATGTATGTATGTATGTGTGTGTGTGTGTGTGTGTGTGTGTGTGTGTGTGTGTGTGTGTGTGTGTGTGTGTGTGTGTGTGTGTGTGTGTGTGTGTGTGTGTGTGTGTGTGTGTGTGTGTGTATGTATGTATGTTAAAACCAAAACATGATGAGTGACACTGAACCGTCAAACATCAAGTAACAAATGGATTAACACTTTGATTTGTCGTTAATTGCACATGTCGGCATTCAGTTGGATATTTTCAAGCACACAGACACGCAGGAACCGCTGCAACAAGCACGAAATGTGGTTAGTTGCGAAAAACAGTTCCCTGCTGTCGCCTGATCTGACGCTGATCATTTTACATATTGCCTTAAGAAATTTAAGGATGTTGGGGTCCATCGGGCCGAGAACCTTGATACATATTGGCAAGAATTCCATCGATGGGAGGACATTCCCATATTTTTTCATTTTCTAGTCCGCTGCCCTGGCCGCGGCCAAACCGCATTCTTTATTTGTCAGGTTTACATATCGTTCGGCGAGGGTGCCAAGGACCGTAACATCCCACGCCAAACATCTACCGACTTTCCAAGGTATTAGTGTGCCTACCATCATGCGCAGAAATGCCTGATGGTTCTTTGAGAACTGGGATTGAAGCCTTGGAGAAGAGCCGACAAATGTAGTCGTTTAATGCTGAGTGACGTAGTTGACGGCCCCCACACAGGGGGTCTGTATGTATGATATGTATGTATGTATGCATGTATGTATGTATGTATGTATGTATGTATGTATGTATGTATGTATGTATGTATGTATGTATGTATGTATGTATGTATGTATGTATGTACGTACGTACGTACGTACGTACGTACGTACGTATGTATGTATGTATGTAAATACGCACAATTTATATTAAATAAACACAGATGAAAAAATCGTTTTTGGAATATTTAGGCTTCAGTGAATCCCAAATCTCTGAATCTGTTGAATCCCAAATACAATTATGAACCAAAATATCCTTATATGAAAATGAAACACACTAACATAAATCCATGCAAACATAAACAAACATAAATACTAAAACACCCACACACACATGTACAAATCAAAACACACACACACACACACGTACAAATACACAATACACCAATAAACACACAAATAAGCACAACAACACACATGAAACCATGTATTAAACAATAATACCAAATATACAATATAGAAATACCACGCAGGCAGTACCCGATAAAAAACACAATGTGCATTAGACATCACCACATCATTAAGTCAGAACCTTTCATCTAGCCATCAGCATTACTAACCAGAACAATAGCAATAACAGCAACAACAACAATAATAACAACAATAACAATAAGAACAATAACAATAATAGTAACAAAAATCTTTCATTAATATGCGCGGACAGACGCATGTGATGTTTGTGATTCCACTTGCAAATACTTCCACATTTGTCTCGTAATTATTATTCTAAATATTTTTACAATTATTACTTTTATTATAGATTGTAATTATATTTTATGGTGTAATTTGTGTGATATGAATCGTAATTAGTATTTTACTACTATTATTAGAGGGTTGTCTTCAATTTTTCTTACTAGATTTTACTGGGAATTAGTTATAGTTCTATTATTAACATTATACATTAGATTACTATTGATTAGTGAGTGAATACGTAAAATGTGTAATGTCCTAAAGCCTGTAAAGATAGTAAAACTTGTAAACCGTAGTAAGTGTGTATTGTCGTAATTTAACAAAGATAATTGTATCAAGATGAACGCGGATATACAATCTATTCCTTTCCTTGGAAGGGAATAGATTGTATATCCGTTTGATTACGATAGATTGATATATTCATTTGATCGTGATAGGATTGTTATATCCATTTGATCATGATAGATTGTATCCATTTGATCATGATAGATTGTTATATCCATTTGATCGTGATAGATGTGTATATCTCTATCATTATTAACATAGTTAACATTGAGCTAACGACCGTTTCAAACAATCCTAAACTTGCAAGTTACGAATGAAAGCACGAAATACGATCAACGATGATGTAAAATGTGGATTTATCACAACAAATACCAGTATTTTTACTACAACTGACAACTGCTGCTACTAGACTACATTTACTGAAGCTACTGCTACTACTACAGCGGCTGCAACTACTACTGCTGCTGCTGCTACTACTACTGCTGCAACTACTACAACCACAACTGAAACTAACACCAGCGAAAGTAATCGTGCGTATGTAATATTTTCTAAAAAGAGATTTACAACGATTAATTTCTAACATTTAATAATAATAATAATAATAACTACAATAATAATAACTACAATAATAATAATAATAAATGAAAACAAAGAGTAAAAATCGTGAGAGATGATGTTTATATTGACAACATTAATCAGCCAGGGAAACATGTCGATCATCATCACCATCATCATCACCATAACAATTATAATTATATAATAACAATAATATTATTTATTATCATGATTATTATTTTCACCATCGCTATCATCATAATCTTCACCCCCAAGAAAGCTTAATCATCATCATCGTCGTCGTCATCATCAGCGCCATCTTGAGTTATCATACTCATGATTCTACTAATGTTATCACCACTCATTAAATCGTCGAAGCTTGCACCACCACAGCCACCACCATCATCATTATCACCATCATCATTTTCTTTTCCACCTTTCAGCATGTTCAATACGCCCATTTCAAATTCGCCATCAAAATAACTATTATTATTATTATTTATATTGTTATTGTTGTTGTTAGTATTGTTATAATAATCATTATCAGTATTCTTAATCGCGACGTCATCATCGTCGTCGTCGTCGTCGTCGTAGACGATGTCAGTCATGTTGTAGACGTCATCGTTGTCGTATCTGACGTCATTATCATTGTTGTTGATGTTATTAGCGTTGTTGTTTTTGTTGTTGATGTTGTTGTTATCACCGGTTTCGTTGACGTCATCATTGTCGTCGGCATTTTCATTTTTGTCGATAGGTGAGTTGGCTATTTCGCCTGTGGCTGTTTCATTGATAGTTGATAAGTTCATTCAATCGTTCATTCACTCATTAATTAATTAATTAATTAACTAACTAATTAATCCTTCATTCATTCATACATTCGTTCGTTCATCATTTCTGACATCATCACCATAACTACTGTCATCTCTAAAATCCACGTAGTCTTTTCCAATACAACCATCGAGTACCATCATCATCATCACCATCATCATCCTCACCATCATCATCATCATCATTGCCATCATCATTATCATCACCAACCACATAATCGTTATCATCACCACTAACATCATTATCATCATAACAACCACGTAATCATCATCATCATCATTCAATCCACCACCATCATCACCACAAAAATCCGTGATGAAAAAAACTGTCTCCTAACACTTATCCCTGTAGGAATTGATGATGGCCCGACACTTCTCAACAGTCCCTGGCGGATACCAGCCGTTGGCCTCCGTGCAATCCGTTTCCTGTTCGTGAGTTAATCGCAATCGGCCATAGCTATCATCATTTTCATCATCGTTACGGTCATCAACAAAATTACCAAGACTAACACCATTAAAATCATCATCGTCCTCCTCATCATCTTCTTCATCATCATTTTCATCATCATCCTTTCAACCAGCACCATCCATCATCACAATCACCATCACCACTACCTGTCCATCATTGAGATGGATGAGGTACTGGACCTCGGGTACTTCGATGTGACGGAGGTGGTAGAAGACCTGCCTGTATTTGGGGGTGACACCCGGACGGAATATGTAGCAGGGCTCCTGAATGGGGTTAGTTAGTTGGTTGGTTGATTGATCGGTTGGTTGATTAAATGATTGAATGGTTGGTTGATTGGTTGGTTGATTGAATGATTGGTTGGTTGATTAAATAATTGGTTAGTTAGTTGATTGAATAATTTATTGGTGGCTGGTTGATAAAATGATTTGGTTGGTTGATTGAATGACTGGTTGGTTGATTGAATAATTGGTTGGTTGATTAATTGGTTGGTTGATTGAATAATTAATTGGTGGACTTATTGAGAGAAAAAAAAAGTGGAAGAAAAAAATAGAGAGAAAGAGGAAGAGAGAGAGAAAAAGGAAGAGAGAGAGAAAGAGAGAGAAAAGAAACTGACCAATGATTTTCTATACTCCTCTTCCATCTTCTTCAACTTTTCAACAAATTTTTCCTTCATTTTTTTTCTCTTTATCCCGCCACCACCAGCACCACCATCATAAGCAACATCACCACCACCGTCATCATTATCAACCTCGCACCCAACATCATCATCATCATCATCGCTATTGGTGGTGTTGTTGTTTTGTTGTTCTTCTTGTCGTTGCATGAAACTTGAGACTTGTTGGATGTGAGTCTTGCTGATTGTTGTCGGTAGGTTGTGTTCAAATGTGTTCCTCTTCGGTTTTATCTTGTTCGTGAATAAGTTGGAGTAACCTGGTTGGTTGGTTTATTGATTTAGTGATTGATTGGTTCAGTGATTGATTGATCCCTTGAATTCATTGAAGAATTAATTATGTCACGAATATGATCTTATTTAAACATTAAAAAAATGATTTCACTAAACACTGATGACACATACACATACATATACACAAATAAAAACAGATACACACACATACATACGCACGCGCACACACACACGCACACGCACAGACATACTTCTTTCCTGTCTAAAATCCAAATTCTGGTATATCTTTGACTCAGGATGCTGCCTCAGGTTGTACCCCAGTCTGACCCACATGGCCCTCCAGGGCCCATCCACGCAATAATAGGTCACAGTTGGTAGGATGGCCTAATTTTAGTAAGAGAAAAAAAGTAAGGTAAGAGAGTGAGAAAAGAGTGAGAAAAGAGAAAGAATACAGAAAGAGTGCAAATACCTTGAGATCTTCTCTTGTAAAGAGGGGTCCAATTTCTGCCATCAGAGCAACAGACGTGTAGACAGGGTGTTTGTCGAATGCCTGACGAATGTCGAACATTGAAACAAATTAGTGAAAATGAATTAGTGGAATGAGAGAAAGAGAGAAAAAAATAAATGATGACGTACATTTTTGATCCTATCAATTTTCCAGTTAGGAATGAGTAACTTCTTAACTTTGAGTACCGCTTCGACGTTCGGTTCATTTGGTACGCATGAACTTGAAAATTTAAATAAATTGGTAAAGTGGGGTCGTCTGGATCTGGCTGGAAAAATAAATTAAGAAATTATAGTTTAACATTTTTTTAAATTATTGATTTAAAAATTTTATTTTCATTTAAATAATAAAAATACAAAATAATAAAATCAATACACCAACACATTTGAACGTAACAAAATACATTAAAACAATCGCAGCAGTTACAAAAATCTAGTGAAAAAATGTGACTTTTCACCCAATTAATTTAAATAAATCATCTCATGCTATTTATGATTTTCATAATTTAAAAAGTTAATTAATTTTTATTTGTATCATAAATGAAAAATCTCAAAAACAAAACCATCACATCCTCAAAAAAACACCCTCCAACTGTTCCATACACAAAATATACAAATTCAAAAACACCCCCCACGAACACCAAAGACAAAACATACAAATTCCGATGCAATTTTTAGGAAAGTTAAACTGCTTCTCCGTCGCCTTCTCCCTGAAACAATACTGAAATGGTTGATCAAATCGACTGAAGAATGGAGGCAGTAGGAAAAGTGGTACTGGCTTCTGCACCCATTGGCTGTAGTCTCTCAAGTTGACGTCCTTAAATGTGATGTCATCGTGGAAACTCGTGTAGGTACCGTTTTTGTTCTGAGTCATTGGAAGGTACTGGAAGTCACAGAGAGCTGTTACAGTAGTGACAGTAATGATGTATGTTTTAAAATGAAATAAAACATTTTTCTTGATTTAAAAAAATTGAGATTTCGCAAGGAAAATTATTCAGAAAAATAAAAAAGGCATTAGTTACATCAGGATTAAAAATTAAATAAAAGTAACAAACAAATTAAATAATGAAAGATAATACAAAGGAAGACAAAACTAAGTTTATAACCAGCAGCTAAACAAATCAACTTACAAGTGAATGTTATTACTGTCTCAACTGTCCCTACAATCTCACCCTCCAAACACCCTAAACTAGATCTGGTATCACTACGACAACCGACATTACTATTATTATTATTATTGCTATTATTACTATTATTATTCTTTTTCCTCCTGACTTTGAGAAGTAGGCAATACCTTGAGCTCCTGTCCCCGTATGCTGGCCTGGAAAATGGGTTGTCAGGTCGAAAGTTCAACTTTATTCTTTTGCTTATATCTTTAAAAATCTTGGGTAATGCGTGAGATTATAAATATATTTATAATTTATTTATATTAGTGTATGTGTGTGTGTGTATGTTTTGTTGTGTATTGTGTAGTGTGCATGTATTGTGTGATGTGCATGTGCGTGTTTAGTGTGTGTGTTTGTGTGTGTGAAAAGACAGCTATAACAAAAATCCTTATTTAATTTATTTATTTAGTAAATTATATATATTAACAAACAGATAACAGAAAAATGTATTAAAATTTTTTTACAATCAGAACTGAATTTTTTACTGACTTCAGTGAGTTGTTTCAATCCGCCAAGCGTATCAAAAGCCTTGTCGATGTTGTTAACAATGCCGGGATATTCGATCGCGATTAATTTGCGATCCGGAATCACTAATTCCATATTTTACGGGGCACAAGATCAACTTTTACTTAATACATAAATTGCCATGCAAATTATTTTAAAAAACAAGCTTTGTTTGTAAGCAAAGAGCCTAAAATGATTAAAAGTAATTTTATATTTCCCAAAAGATTTATTCATTTAAATAGATCAAAATTTAACAAATGTAGCAATTTAAACTATATTTTTGTTAATTTAATTTCTTTAGATAATTCAAATTAAATTTATTTTTTAATAAATTAGCTTTCAATGCAAATTCTCACCTGCTGGTTACCTGAAGCTATTTATAAACAATAAAACCCGTGCAGGTCACATAAAATAGCAATGCATTTATTAATCACTCACTAATCATTCAATCGCTAATCATTCACTAATTAACAATGCAATCTTTAGTGAATTGATTAATCATTTTGGATTATTTAATAAAATGTATAATAGCAGTGATACAGAACACCTAACATCATCAGCGCCATTTCAAAACGGGATCTCAACAAATATAAAGAAGATAGTTAAGTTACCGGCTTCAACATCGCGGCCACAATCGCCACTAATCCTCTTTCTAACAACAACAACACTACTGCTGTTAGTGTGTTACTCTTTTATAGTTCCAACATCCGGACAACAGGTGTGGTCTAAATGGAAGAGGCAGCTACCCCCGTTGGAGTGGAATCCATGGCGCTCACCCCTCGAAAGATTCGATAAGTTCGTCTTCTCTAAGAAGATGGAAGCCTATGGGGAGTATGTGAAAGGTTTGTAGGGCTGTGGGTTATATAATCTATGATGATGTAACATTTAACTAAATTATGTCACGTGTTATAAAGATACATATATATCGGGTGAGGTGTTTGTGTGCACATCTTCATAGAAATATGCGCCATTTGTTATTTTAGAATTACACTCATAAATTTTCAATCCGTTATACTGAACATGAAAGCAGTGAAATCACGTTATCACCCATCATCAAGCTATTCAACAAAACTTACGACAACCGACAACGTCTTTAAACATGCGACATTTAACAACCACATCACTACGACATCGTCAGGCTTTTCGATCCCGATGTATCTGGAGGACACGTTCTGGGACGTGAACTGGGGGGAGTATCCACAGTGGCTACTGAGGAGGATCAACTGTTTCCTCGGCGTCCCCTACGCTGAACCGCCCATTGGCAGATACCGATTCCAAGTTGGTGCATTTTGAGTTTTCACAGCTGGTTGTTTCGGAAAACTAACTTTTACGAAATTAATAAATTTGTAATACTTGTTTAAGAAGCACACATATCTACACTCACACTAAACCATACGCACACATAAACACACATAAACACACATACGCATACATAACGGTAATTTTTACCCAACATAAGTTATAAAGATAAATTTAAAAATCTTTTCTTTGTACCAAAACTTCTGCTTCAAATCATTCTTGATCACACATAATCCTTCTTTCCTCTCTCTCCTCCTAGAAACCACTACCCCCACGATGGGTGGGCACCTGGGACGCCACCTACTACCGACCTGCCTGCCCCCAGCGACTGGAGATACTTCAGAGGGATATCCCCACAATGGAGAATGTTAACATCAGCGAGAATTGCCTCTACATGAACATTTTTGTACCTAACGTACGTGGTTGTTATAATAATAATAATTATTGTTATTAATTATGTTTAATTATAATTAATATTATTCATTATTATATTTATTAATTATAATTACATTTTTGCTTTGATATTTTCAATAAATTTGGCGTGTTGCTTGGGCTTTGTTTTTTCTTAATGTAAAAAAATTAAATTAACAGTTCGTTTAATAAACTGCAAAATTGACTTGATAATCTAATCATTCGTAACAGTTAACTTACACCAATTATTCAGTTGGTTAGTTAGTTGATTAACCAATTAATTAACTAATTAATCCTAAATCATGCCGACCTCGCAGAGAACTCAGCCTAACTTGGAGTACGATCAAACTATCTATCCCGTCATTGTCTACATCCATTCAGGTATTATTGCCATTATTATTATTATTATCATTATTATTATTGCCATTATTATTATTGTTGTTGTTGTTATTATTATAATCCAGGTAACTTCAGCACAGGTACGTCCCAATCCCAGCCGGGTCACGTGCTGGCCACCAGGGACGTTGTCGTCGTCACCTTCAACTACAGATTAGGGGCGCTAGGTGGCTTATGTTTATTATTATTATTATTTTAATTATTATTATTATTATTATAATTATTATTATCATCAATAGCGTAAGAAACAATCACTCTCGATTGATAAACATAATGTCAAGTTACCTGACAAACATTGCCCAGGTTACTTAACAACGGAAGACGAGCATGCTCCTGGAAACTTTGGGATGTGGGATCAGATCCAGGCTCTGGAATTTGTTAAGAGGAACATCATTGCGTTCAGAGGGGATCCCAATCGAATAACTTTGATGGGGGAGGGCGCGGGAGGCGTCAGCGTGGGTCTCCATCTTGTCTCCCCCTCAAGTTATAGGAATGGTAAACTTACGATGGTGTATGGAAAGTTGTGTGATTTACGATTTGTTTTTTCTCCATTTTATGCGTGGTTTCATGGTCGTGTGCTTGTTTTAATAATTGCATCGCGCCTTTAAATCGCCAGACATTATCAAATAAAAAATGCTATAGCATCCAACATTGTACACAATAATCATCACTTACTCAATCAATCAGTCATTCACTGATTCACTCACTCACTCACTCGCCGACAGCCTACTACAGTCAGGCAATAATGATGAGTGGCAACGATTTGAGCATGTTTGGCATGAGCAGACCATTCTATCGGCCACGCACGTACGCCAAGAAGTTGGCGGAGTTGGTTGGTTGCAACCAGGAAGGCTCTTACGCCATGATCAAATGCCTGAGAAACAATGCTTCCGTAACATGGCAGATGATCGTTCAGGCTCAACATCAGATTGCTCCAAATGTCAGTAACAGTTTTTCTTTCGAGTTTTTTAAATTTTTATAAATTTTTTCTAATTCGTAGTTATCGCTTTTTGTTTTTTTTTTCAAAAATGTTAATTTTGTTTACGTATTGTCAGTTTAATTGTAGACGTTATATGCGCGTGACTAAATTTAAATGTGGTAAATAAAATCTTCACATAGCACCTCATCCAACAACAAAATTCATCCAATCAGGACGGGGTGTTAGGGGCGGTGTGGGCTCCAATTCAAGATGGCCTCTTCTACTCCATCTCGACGGAGGGCTTCCTGCCTGAGTCCCCTGACGATTACCGCAGAGAGGGACAGTTCGCTAGGGTCCCCTGTATTATCGGCATCAATGCCCACGATGGCGCAGAGATTGCTAGTGCGTTATTATATTATTATTATTTTCAAATGTGTAATTTCATTTTATTTTTCATTTTATTCATTAAAATTTCTCGTGTTCAATCGAACCAGTAAAATCTAAAAATACCACTGATCACGCATCACTCATAATCAAACAATCGGAACATCACAAATTTAATATTAACTCGTCAAAACGTAGTAACGGTCGGTCGCTTATTACCACAAAATATGTGAACAACTCCCAAGCAACTCGCCACAACCTGACTGACCACAGATTGGACAGCAAATGGTCTGCAGGGTGGCATAACGGTCAGTAGATTCCGGGCTTTCCTCGACGAAATCGTCTACAAGTGGAAGATAATCGACATATACCGGGAGAGAGCCAGAGATGCTATCGAGTTTCAATATACACACTGGCCCGACCCGACGAATACAAGTGCCAGAGGAATGGAGTATTTGAATGTTCGTTTGTTTTTTAGTCGTTGTTTTTGTTTTGGGATGTCATTCGTTTGATCTGATTTTAATTTTTTATAAGCGTGATTCATGTTTTGCAAGTTCATTTGCTTTTCGATTTATTAAATTTCATTAAGTTCCTTTCTATATTAAGAATTGCGCTTTGTTTAATATACAATTAACTCCGAATGTTACATCAATGCACCTTTTACGCATAATAATCTGCCGACAAAGCATTCATTGATTGAACATTTGAGTAAAGGCACGGCGAACTTAAAAAATGTTCCTATCAGACATTCAAATAGCCCATCTTTTTTACTCAACATTATTCCGTTTGCCTTCTTCAGTTTATCATACTTCTATTTGTCATTTTGCTTTATGCTGTAACAGAGTGTAAATTTTTTTAAAGAATAAAAAACCTTTCAAACACCAGATGATAACTGACCTCAACTACGGAATTGGGATGGACACGATCGTGAAGCAGCAGTCAGACTTCTCTCCGACGTACATGTACGTATTCAACTGGAAGTCCTGGAACGATTGGCTACCCTGGTATATGGGTCAGTTGTTACATCTTTATTCGTTATTTTCAACATGAAAATTTGGATTTATTATTCTCATTTTTATTTGTCAAAGATAAAAACGAGTTAAAGAGATAAAAAGATTTTTTAAATTACGCTAACGTATGTTAAATAATTGTACTTTTACCCCAAATAACGAACAACGTACACCAATTACGTTTATTGCATGAAGAAAGCAATTCATCAGATTTGTTACGGATACAGATAATAATCTCACTAACACAATTTTCCTGATTTATATACAAACTTTTAAAAGATATCAATATAATTATTTACCTTATCGTCGCATCATTTTATGATTAATATCATTTCGTCGAGTCAGAGCCTGTTCCTGGGTCTCCACACCTCAAAATCCGGGGCCTGATGAATATTTTATAAAACTAAACACAACAGGAGTGTCTCACTCGGCCGCCATTCAGTACGTTCTGGGCTTCCCATTCATGAACGAAACAATTTTGAATGAAACTGAGTTAGTGCCAAGGCAGTACTTTGATTATGACGACAGAAACATCAGCGATTTCATGATGTACATGTGGAGCTCTTTCGCTATATACGGGTTAAGCGTCGCTAAGTTTTTTAAAGAAGTTTCTTCGTCATCGTTGACGTCATTATTTCGATGTTTTTAATCCCCTACGTCATCGTCGGCACTTTTATTTTGTTGATTCTCAGTTTATTGTAAACATTTTATTAAAATATTTGACTGGCTCTCTAATAACGATATTACAATCTAGTGATCCCACCCCCAACATAACTCGAAACGTAACCTGGGAACCTTTCAACCAGTACAACTTCACTTACCTGGAGATTAGGTGGTACGCACATCTCTGGTTCAGATACAGACAGTCTCAGTACGGTTTTTGGTCTGAATACTTCCCCAGAATGGCAAAACAGGATTACTGTTAGATTTTTTGTTATGCTTCTTTCATTGCAAATGTATAACACTGGTGACAATTTTTCAACAGTCTACCCGACAGCGACACCGACTCCGGCTGCCTACGAATACGTCGTGGCAACCGGCTGCATCGGATCACTGCTGGTTCTCCTTCTCGGAGCAGTTGCCATCGTCCTGTATCTCATGTGGGTGCAGCATGTGACGGCCAAGAACGCCAGATACCGACACAGTCCCTACCAATCGTCGTCTACCCGCAGCATCGTTTCAAGAAGCAGGGCGCAAGCAACTGCAGCCGCCTCCACGTCTGCTGGTATAGAAATTTTAGATACGAGTAAAATCGGTTCTCTTTACGATCCTAGTTTTACGAGTAGTTCTTCTAACGTTTCCAAAATGACAGCTGCTCAATATTCCGAATATTGTAAAAGGACGGGTCCGATTGGACACAGCGTTGTTTAATTTTTCTACTACTTTTTAATGTTTTTAGTGATAGATTTTTTTAAATTATACACTCATATATAAAGTACGTCGTTAGATGTAGCGATGTAAGTATATTGCGGGTGGTAGAGTTACAAATTAGTAATGAAAATTAGGTGATAATGAAAAAACGAAATAAAAAACGGAGACTCGAACGTCAACATTTGTAAGATCGGTTAAAATACGTATGTACACATACGTGTAATACAAACACTTACACATACGTAAATACACAAACATGTGCACACACCTTATTATATAATATAGATATAGATATATATATATAATATAGATACTAAATAAAGAAATTCTCGATCATTAGTGTTGTCATGGGATGCATGAATTGAATTTCTTTGCTATGGATCACATTGATAACAGTATTTATTTATAAAAAAAGGAAAAGTAATAAAAAAAAGTCGTTCGAGTTCCTAATTTGAATATAAGGTGGGTATTGATGATTTGTGTGTGATTTTTATATATATTTATATTACATATTATGCATGATGGTCATGTCTCATGTGGTCGTAACAGTTTGTGGTAGCTTAATCTAGATTAAGCTACCACAAACTTAATACTAAATGACGTTCGTTGTGCTTTTGAATACAAATTAAACAACTTTTAGGGTTTTCAAAAATATTTTAAAAACTATGCCGAACAATGCCTAAAATTAGGAAACTTTGTTACGTTTAAATACCCCTTTTAAAAATCTGTTCTCTTTTAAAAGTAAACTCGTTGGGTAATGTTTAAAATTAAAACTAAGTAAAAAACAAATAGTTAATTGAAGTAATACGTAAACGAATGCAATTAACCAAAACGAATAAATTTTAAATAAATTTAAATAATTAATTATTTAAAATTTTGAAGAAACTAAGAAATATTACTAGAGTTTTAATTGAAAATCCACCAAATATGATACATTGCTGCTAATCACACACAACTGCCAGTGAAAACACATTTTTTGATCTAACTAGTTTTCCCGCCGATTAGTGTACTTTTTGCAAGATTTTGTTTTAATTAAAATATTTCTCCGTATTAAAAACTTTCCAATTGTGCGATTTAAACTTCAAAATAACATATTCGGTCTTTTCTAATATTTTTAATCGTCAATATTTGCTGACGTGTTCTTAACTTGAAAATTCCTTCCTAATCGTAATTCCTAATCAGTAATCGGCCTCCTCTTAACTTAATTAATAAAATGGCCAAAGTGAACATTTGTAATGTCGTCGTAAAGGATAACCCCTGCCCCTTCATGCATCCTTTCCAGTTCGAAATTACTTTTGAGTGCTTAGACGGATTGGATGAAGGTGGTAAAGTAAAAATATTTTAGCTTTTTTCTAATTGTTTTCATTTCTTTTTTCTCAAATTTAATTGATTAATAAATATAAATAATAATTGAATTTTATTTATTTATTTCATTTCCTGTTTTTATGTCAATAATCGTTTGGTTTAAATTAAACGTTAAAATAAGAATACAATATTTTTAAATCATATAATTATAATTTATTTGTTACAATACTAATTAATATAAAAAACAAGTTAATATAAAAAACAAGTTAATATAAAAAACAAGTTAATATAAAAAACAAGTTAATGTAAAAAACAAGTTAATATAAAAAACAAGTTAATATAAAAAACAAGTTAATATAAAAAACAAGTTAATATAAAAAACAAGTTGAATTCTCTTATTCTAATTATTTTAATTTTAAATAATTAGTCATAAAATAATAATATTATGATTAATTTCTCCAAAAAAGACCTTGAATGGAAGATAATTTATGTTGGGTCAGCGGAGAGTGAGGAATACGATCAGATTCTGGATACAGTACTCGTTGGACCTCTAATTGGTGGCAAACATATGTTTGTTTTTGAGGTTTTTCTCAATTTTTTCTCTTTTTTTTTATTAAACATGTCTGTTATTAATGAGTTATTTGATTAAATATTTTCTTAAGAAGTTGAATAATATTCTTAATTTCTAATTTGTAACTAATTTTTAATAATTTACAAGAGTATACCAAATTAAATTTGCTTAAAAATTGAATTTCGTAATAATGTTAAAATTTCTTTGTGTGCACATCTCTCAAATGAATAATTACTCACACATCCTCAGGCCGACCCACCCGATGCAACAAAAATCCCCAAAGAAGATGTTGTCGGTGTGACTGTCATCCTACTGACGTGCCTCTACAAGAAAGCAGAATTTATCAGAGTCGGTTACTACGTCAATAACGAATACACCGATCCCGAACTGAAAGAGAACCCACCGGCTGAACCTGATTTTTCTAAGGTTTTAGTGATGCACTTATTTTAAAATTTCATTTGTATTTGTGTCTACTCAAATATTATCTGTAAGATTTTTAATAGTTATGTACATTCTTTTATACGATTAGTTGAATTGATTGCATGATTTATATGCAATTTTGAATTTAAATTCTTATTTGCTTTGGTAGTTCTTTGAAATATTTAAAAATATCAAAAGTATTTTTGTTTTTTAAATGGCATACAATTATTTTTCATATCGGTCAATCAGTAATTTATAAAAATATTGAAAACTTCTAACATACTTTATTAAACGTACCTAATTAATTAATTAATTACTAATGACTTTTTAATTATTAATGATTATTAATAATTATTAATTATTAAAAACTGAACCAGTTACAGCGCAACATTTTGGCGACCTGCCCTCGAGTGACAAGATTTAAAATTAACTGGGGGGACGAGGAGGTGAACGTAGGCAACGGTATCGACCAGCTGTCTCTCAGCTCTCAGAACAGTTTTGGTGGCACCAACATTTTTGGCAGCAACAACGTTTTTGGCAGCAGCAGTAACAACTTCGGTAGCAGCAGTTTTGGTAGCGACCACAACCACGCCGGTGGTAGTAATGGAAATGGAGTCTTGCAGAACTCTTTTGAGGAAGATCTATACGAGTCAGACAGTAGGATGTTGGATATTCCTACATGCGATCTAAGTAATCACGAGTTTGAAAATAGTAACAATGATATGATGTTTGATTGATTGAGTTGTTGGTTCGCTGATTGTATGATTGATTGAATGATTGATTGATTGCTGATTAACTAACTGGCTGACTGGAGGTTTGATTGATTAAATGACCGTTGATGTCAAAAATGTTGTTGATTGCCTGGTTGATTGATTGTTTAATTTAATTAGTTGATTTATTGATGGTTAATCTGCATTTGAGATTTCATTTTCAAACAAATATTCTTCCATCCTATTTTGGTTTGCCAACTAAATGTTAGAAATATGAAAGAAAATGATAATTGTCATGCTGAATTTTGTGCAAAAATCCAAACGTGTGGAAAGTCGTTTTTGGAATGAAATGCTGAGGCTTAGAATGCTTTAACAATTTGTTAAAGAGGCATACCTATCTTTTTTTGCCAATTCATTCAGTCATTCTAAGTTAATTTCACTATTTCTTTTTAAATCATATATATATATATATATATATATATATATAAGCTAAATTTCATTTCAAACAATTTATAATTTGGGAAATATCTCTTATCACATAAAATAAGTTTAATTAAACAAAGTTTGATTCAGACAACGTTGCTGATTATGTGTGTTTGTGTGTGTTTTTACAATTCAGTTCGTTTATAATTAAATATTTAATGCACAAGCAATGCTAAATTACCCAGACTATATAATTCGTCATTTCTACTATTCACGATCTATTTGCTTGTTTTTATCTATATCTTTTTTACGTTCACCTAGTTAACTGGACATGAAACAAGAGGCACATTGCTATCGTTAAAAATATTTTTATCATTAATATTATTTTGGGTATTTATTTTTTTTATTATTGGTTTTATTATTTCTATTATTAAGTTTCTTTTTCTTATTATAGCAGATTACGCAGAGAAGTGGTGACGAATAACGCTATCGTAAACTTACTTTTACATTTTTAAAAATTTCTATCAAACTTTTCAAAATAATTTCGTGGTAGTTTTTATTCAAAATCGTAAATGAAAAATAATCACTGGACAACATTCAAACTTACTTTTAATCTTATTTAATTAGGCTAAAAAAATAACCGGAACAAAATTGTGAATGCTTGAGATCAAACGCATTTCGAGACCAATCCGGCCGGTCCCTCCCCTAGCGACGTATCGTCGATGGCGTGGGTCTTGACGGGATAAAATCCTGTTTCTCCTGACGGAATTTTGAAGGCTTGCAGTCGGGATTCGTAAGTTTTCATCAGATCATTGTGCGCCTGTAAATGTGTTTGTATGCCTGTGTTTATGTGTATCTTTGTATCCAGTATTTACCTACCTTACAGGCTCGAGCCAGTTCAAACTTCAAGTCCTTTATTGTGGCATTCTTAAAAGCAAGTACGTCCTAGAGTTGGAATAATTTTCAAAAATTTTTGATGTTTGTTTCTAAGAATATTTTAATTTTTACAAAGGTGCGATGTGATGGTTAAAGATGTCCGGATTCGAAGCAAAAAAGATCCTTGTTTAACGTGCGTGAGAATGTTTGATGCATTTGTTCGGACACTTCAACTGTCCGTGAGTCGTTGTTGTTGACACTTCTAAGTGACGCAATAATGAAGAATCAAATAATAATTTACACAATTGCGTTTATTGCAATTATAAAGAATTAATGTTGACTGACATCAATTGATTTGCTGAGGATCTGCATGGATCCAACATCGAGGTTGAACTTCTTGATGGTCTCGTGAAGTTGCACACATTTGCTCTCCAGCTCCCTCTCCATGTTCACCATCTTGATCTCCAGCAGGTTGTTCTTCATCATCAACCTCTGAGACACTTCTTGAATGGCGGCCACGAATTTCGCATACAACTCGTTTCTTTCTTCCTTCAACTGTGTCGAGATTTTTGATGGTTACGTGAGCGATGGACAGTTGAACAACGACAGGACTGTTTCATCCGTTTGTGAAATGGTAAAATTTATTGAAAATAATCTGAGTGCAAACCAACATTCTCCATCATCTCCGTGATGACTTCAATCTCCTTGTCTTGTCTCTTCAGCACTACCTCCTGAGCTTGCAATCTATGCTCTTTATCCTGTTCAAATTGAAATTTAACGTAGAAGTTTCATAAAAGACGGAACATGTTGAAACATGAATTAGGAAGAAAGGTTTAAGTGAAAGGGAAATAAAAATAAAACCTTTATAGCTAGTTTGACGTGATTGAGTCTTCTCAATTTAGTAGCATTCTCTTTCATCACTTTATTCTGCTCCTCCAATTTTTCTGTCTGCTGTCTGTTCTCGGTTACAAACTCAGACACCTTATGCTCCAGTAGTTCATCCTTTTTGCGAAGAGTTTCACATTCTTGCTACAAATTATTTCAATTTTTTTTATTTTCAAATTTATTGTTGATTTTTAAAACAAAGTAGAACGTCTGCTAACTTTTAATCCGTTGATTAGGTTGATGCCGTTAAGTGTGATGTCGTTGTAATAGTTCTTCATGTCCTTGTATAGTCGGTCGTGCGTCTGCATCAGGCTGAAAATTTCGAAATTTTTTCTCTCTTCAACTTCATGCAACTCATTTCGAAACTTCAAATCGTTCTCGGCTTCCCGCGTGCTGGCCTTCAGCTTGTACTTGTTCTCCAGGTCTTGCAAACGTCGCTCACAATTCATTTTCAAGTCTGCCATATCGTCCGCGTGTTTCTTTAGGAAAAATCAACGCGATACAAAAACTTTGCTAAATTGATCCAACATTAAATGAAATTTAAACTTTAAAATTTCATTCATTCATGCGCCATTTTGACTGACCAGTTTGAGATTTTTTAAACTCTGTTCATGGAGACCCTGGTCACTTCTCATCTTCACTCTCAAGTTTCTCATTTCGTTCATCAGTTCGGTCAGCTCGAGTTTCGTGTCGTCTTGCACAGATTTGATGGACTGCAAGTTTTCGCTGGTGGATTCTTCCAGTCTCTTCTGGTTCTCAAACATCAAGTGCTTTATTTTCTGCTTCAGTATCTGAAATCGTAAACATCGTTTCCTTTGTTCAAATAACTTAAGATATAATTAATACTGAAAAATAAAATGATATGTAACTTAAATCAGATATTGTTGTGTGAAAATATATTATTAAAACAGTAAAAATATTTGCTGACTTCAAGTTCTGAATTATGTCTTGATTGCAACTTCTCCATTTCAAAGGTGAGATTTCTATTTTTCACATTCTTCTCGGCTAACTTATCTTTAAGAATTTCCAAGGCTGCTGCCATCTGATCACGTTCTTGTTGGAATACATTGCGTTCCTGGCGCTCCGTGTTCAGTTCGTTGCGAATTCTACGCAAATGTTCCAATAACTAAGAGAGGCAAATGTGGTTTTAAAAAAAAGGCTGCGATGTTACTAGTTCATTTTACTCAAATTGCTAAAATATTTAGAGTAAATAATTCAAATAATATTAATAAATGATTACATAATTAAATTCGATGAAACGAAATGAATCAGAAGATGCGTTACTGACCTGGACGGGATTCATGCTGGATGGTGGCAGGCCATCGACAACCCCCTTCTTTCCTTTCCCCTTCTTGCCTTTGTCCTTACTCTTTCCGGACTGTTTGAATGTTTGAAGCATTATTTAAATTTAAAAATTTTAAAATGTTGTATTTCAATTTGTTAATCATCACATACCATTTTTATTTTATATTCAAAAATTAAATTAAAGATAGCGTTTGAAAGAGATAAAATTTATTCAGAATATCTCTGAGAATCTGTTGAGATTAATTTTTTAAACTTTACAAAAAACTACAAATTAAACAAAACGCTACCAGAACGCTTTGTTATAAAAAAAAATCGTTTATTTATTACATTCGAAAACAATGACGTCGAGTACTTAGATCCAAAGACGAAATATGTTTCGCACGAAAACTTACATTTTTCAAAACGGTTTCGCCTTAAACCTCTACCGCATAACGATGCCTTTTGGCATCATTACTTCCATGCTTCCTTATAAACTTTACGATGCTAAACGGCAGCAATATGCATATCTCTAGGATACTAATTACCATAGAGATTCAAAATTTAGTAACTATTCAGTTATCTATGTTTTTGATCTATTTCTAATTCTTCTGGAAATAACCTGCCAAAATAAACAATCTTCGAGTTTTTTAGATATTTTCAATAATTACCGCAATTATATCTAAGTAATTATTAATTTATGATCAGGTATTAAAGGAAGCCAAAACGATGAAGAGAATTGATTTCTGCATCAGCAACCTGACGAGCCTAAGGGAGGAAGCCAGGGCCACTGAAGAACCGGAATCACAAACATCACCACCACGGCAACAAGAGAAGAGTAGTCGTAAACGTGATACAGGAACGAATACGACTAAGAGAAACACGTGTGAAATTGGAGTCAACACCGCAAACATACGATATACGGTAGATGCGGAGACGAACACAACGCATAGAGAGACATGTGATGTGGCAATAGAAAGCATGAACATACCAGACAAACCGCACACAAGGGATGTAACAATGGACACCACACACATTGAGACCTGTGATACGGGCGTGGATACTAGGGATATACATATGGAACAGATACAGAACAAGGAACATGATACTTAAACGGAACCCGATTGGGGGGATGAACCTACAGACCAGCAACTGGAAGATATAAACAACGCTAACCAGATAGCACAGGAGGCTACGAGGATGGAAGCCAATACACAAGGAGGACAGACGTTGAGGAAGACAAGACGAATGACAACAATCAGGGGAAAGAAGATGTGTCACTAAGACAATGCACAATGGATAACTTCTTCCACCTGACACAAGAAGTCATAGAGGAATTAAATGGGGAGGATATGATGCCTGAAGGGGAGACATCAAATTACATCCCACCTACCACCAGAGCAGCGATGATGGGAAGGAGACCGATCCCCACCAGCTCCATTGGAAGAAAAACAAAAGAAGGCAACAACACCATAATCTTTAGTTGCTTTAAAAGAGTTGATGAACTGAAAAAGAGTCAACTTCTCACTGGAAAAAGAGGAAAAAGATACCAAAACGATAGATGGATATCTTGTGCATAAAAATATCATAATAAACACTGCACCCAAAGAACCAAATAGACAAATGACAATGGATATGGTAAGGAACATCTTACCATACCAAGATAGCAGCTGCAACATTGAGAATATAAAGAGGGATCCACAGGCCCTTATAAAATCATTCATGAGGAGACAAACAATATCTAACAATGCCAGCAAAAACGAGGAAAACTGCGCCTGCATAGGGACCTTTATGGAAGCGTATCGCAAAAATCAATGCACAATGTTTGCTCAAAAAAACATATAAAGAGAACGCGTCCGCAGGAGGAGCGTAACTGCATGAATGTTATAAATATATCAAGCTACCGACTGACGGAAGACCAGGAAAGCCTGTTAAGCAAAGGATTGGGTTTCATTTGCACCCCTAGGAACATTAAGATGTCGGAGGTGACATATGGTATTGATAAACTGATCAGAGATGTAAAAATAAGAGATTATTTTGAAAACAACAAGGGGCCGAGCAGGGAACAACCGTACCTACCGGACTACAAGAAATTTTTCAAATCCGGATGGAACCCGCCTAAATCAAAATTATCGAACGACTGCATAGCAACGGTAGAAGATATAACACAAATAAAAGAGGAAGTGATAAGAAGAACGGGAGATGAATATATTAGAACGAATCTGAAGAAATCAAATATAAATAGAAAAGAAAGGAGGGCACTAAAGGAATTAAGAGACAACAAGGATATCGTTATTAGAAAAGCAGACAAAGGCAATGTATTTGTTATAATGGACAAAATAAACAAGATCAAAGAGGCGGAAGGCCAGTTGAATGATGAATCATTCTACAAGAAGATTGATCAGCCAATAAACAACCAGTGGGACGTCATGAACCTACTACTTAAATACAAGGCTGTGAAAATAATTAATAAGAAGATGCTAGTTGATCTCTCACCACCCATAGCTCCAAGAACGAGATACTTCTATACACTCCCGAAGATTCATAAGGAAAAGAAAGATTGAATTGATGAACGGACACCCAAGGGAAGACCAATCATCAGCGACATCAACTCAATCAATCAACCCCTATCTGAGTTTGTGGAGATACAGTTAAAACAAATAACTAAGTTCCTGAAGTACGTGGTGAAGGACACACGGATGTTCGTGAAAAAGATATCCACGACATTCACAAACAGCAAACAGATCCTAGTCACAGCGAATATTGCAAGCCTCATACAAACATGAGAAACCAGAGATCAATAACTGTAACCAGGGAAGCCCTGATGAAATACATGCCAAGAAATAAATACAACAACCTCACGGTGGAATCTCTAGGATTAATACTAGGAAGCCATGATTTTGTATTCAATAACCAACACTATCTTCAAGTTAATGGATGCGCAATGGGGAAAATATTTTCACCAACACTGGCAAACATTTACTTGGATGAATTGGATGCAACAATCAACAACGAGTTCCGTGGGGTGGTAAAGTATTACAGGTACATAGACGATATACTCTTCGTATTCATTGGACCGACCGAGGAATTAGAAAGATTAATTGAAAGAGCAAACAACATCATAGAGGGCATAAAGATCAATTTCAAATATGACACAAAAGAAGTGGAATTCCTGGACGTGACTGTGTATAAAAACATACCGGATGCACCATTCCTACTAACGAAACCATACTTCAAAATCACCAATACGTTTGATTTACTGCACCATCACTCCTTCCATCCGCCACATATATTTAAATCCATTATCTGTTCTCAATTTCTTAGATATGCAAGTATCTCCTCGGAATTCATACAATTCAAGCTTCATGCTTCAAACTTATCAATAAGTAAAGGGCAATAAAGTTAGTTCTGTTTGAAAGAAACCTAGCTAACGAAAATAGTCTTAAAAAATAAAAATTAACAACTTTGGTGGAAAGAAGAAAAAGAGAAGATTTGATTCAGTTGTTTAAAATCATGCATAATTTGGACAAAGTTTATTTAAATAATTGTTTTAGCATAGTCAAAACCAAAACGCGAGGTCACTGATTGAAATATTTTAAAAAGTTAACAGAACATAGATGCAGAGAGAATTACTTATTCAATAGAGTCGCAAATACTTGGAACTCATTACCAAATGAACTTGTTGAGGCACAATCAATGAACAAATTTCAAGCAGGCATTGATTGTTGGATGAACAACAATCAATCAACAAAACAACTGTGCTAGCTTGCCTGACAGCTTACTCTCTGGATAACCTCCAGAACAGCATTACTATTACTACTACAACTACTACTAAATATAATATTGTTATAGGGACATCCCTAAAAAAAAAGAACACTCGGTTTCCAACTTTACGAACGTAGATAAGTATTAATTTAGTTTCGAAAAATAAACAAATAAATCGATTTTAAATACTTTTTACTTTTCAAGAATTTTGTTAAATAAAGTTATTAAAGTTTAACTTAGTTATTTTTTGCGTTGTCAATATATAAGGTCACAACAATTGGCGCAGTCGACAGGATATTTTTTTTTTCAAATATGGCTGAACTGAAAATTTTTCTGGAAGGATTTTCGAAGCAAATGGAGACACTGGTCAAATCAATAGTTCAAAGTTCGACAACCGTTCCCACTTTCGAAGCCTTTTGTTCAAAAAAAGAGCTTTGGACTGACTACTTATCTCGTTTTCAAACGTTCGTTTCTGCCAATTCAGTCCCGAACTCAAAAATTGCTCAAGTTTTTCTGACGAATCAATCTCCAGAAATTTACAAGCTTCTTCAAGTCGCGGCATCTCAACTTTCTCCTCCACGTGATGTCAACGAGTTACAAATGAATGATATTTCACAAACAATGGAGATAAATTTCAGTCCCAAGCACTTTATTGTCAGGGAAAGATGTAAGTTCTGGAATGAAATTTCTAGAAAACCAGGTGAAACACTACAAGAACTTGCATCTAGAATTCGTCAAGCAGCAAGTACATGTGATTTTTCAAAAATAAATGATCCTTTAGATGAAGCACTTAGAACAAAATTCATTTGCTCTGTAAATAACGAAGCTGTTCTTAAGTCTCTTTTCAAAGTTCCAGAAGATGAATTAACATTCTACAGAGCAATAGAACTAGCTACAGAAGTTGAAGAAGCCTCTAAAGTCGCTAAAGCAACTGTACATGGCTCTCCAGAAGAAAAAGCAGAATTTGTTTCTAAAGTTTCTAGAAGTCCTACTAACAAATCAAAAGAAAAAGCAGTTCTTTTCAATAAAAAACATGAAAATTTCAAATTTCCTTTTTCAAAAGGCACCTGTCCTAGATGTGGAAACAAAGGTCACCATGCCAGAGATTGTAGATACATAAATACAAAGTGCAATTTTTGTCAAAAGACTGGTCATCTTGAAAAAGTTTGCTTAAAAAAAAAGTTTCAACAAAACAGTTCAGTTAGAATTATACATTCTATTCCTGGAAATACACCTCTTCTTCAAAAGTTACTCTTCAAGAATACTGAACATTTTTTTGAATTAGATAGTGGAGCAAGAGATAGTTTTTGTTCTTTAGAAGTTTGGCAAAAATGGGGTCGACCCAAACTCCATTCTAATTCTACAAGATTTATTTCAGCAACTGGGGACAAAATCCCAGTCATTGGAGTTTGTCAGGTTTCAACTTCTATTCCAGAATCAAATGATAAAAAAATTGTAGAATTCAATGTTACAAAACTACCTAACCTAAATCTTGTAGGCAGAAAAGCAATTCTTGATCTAGAAATTGATGTAACAGCAGCTTTGAATAAACAAGTTTTTCAAATTAAAGAAAGTTCAACTGAATTCAAAGTTTTCATCTGTTGTCAACAAATTTGTGAATATTTTAAAGAATGTTTTGAACCAGGACTTGGATGTTTGCAAAATTTTGAATTGGAAGTTAAGTTCAAACCAGATTCAAATCCAGTTTTCTGTAAAGCTCGAACAGTGCCATTTTCATTTCAAGAGGATCTCAATAATACATTAGATGCTGGTATTAAAAAAGGCATCTGGATTCCAGTAGATTTCAATGACTATGGAACACCCATAGTACCCATAAAAAAACGATTAAATCCAGGAGAGGAAAAAGTAAAATTTCGAATTTGTGGGGATTACTCAGTTACTGTGAACCCCCAGCTGGAACCACATCAACATCCAATGCCACTTCCTGAAGACTTGATACAAAAACTTGGAGGAAGTCGTTACTTTAGCAAAATAGATCTTGCTGATGCTTTCAATCAAATAAAACTTGCTCCAAACAGTCAAAGAAAACTTGCATTAAGCACACATAGAGGAGTTTTACTTCAAACCAGACTTCCGTTTGGTATTATTTCAGCTCCAGGCTACTTCCAAGAAATCATGGATAGACTAACTTGTGATCTGAAAGGAGTCGCAGTTTATCTAGATGATATTCTTGTTGGAGGATCCAGTGTTGATGAGCACAATAAGAATTTAAGATCTCTTCTTCAACGCCTTCGTGATAAAGGTCTGAAATGCAACAAGAAGAAATGTGTTTTTGGACAAACTTCAATTGAATAGGGTCACATACTTTCAGGAGAAGGTGTTAATAAAGGAAAGAATGTTGACGCCTTGTTTAAAATGCCACACCCTACTAATATATCAACATTACGATCATTTCTGGGTTCTGTTCAATTTTATCACAAGTTTATCCCTAATCTTGCAACGATTGTTGAACCTCTGACATGTCTTACAAGAAAAGATACACCCTGGAAATGGACTTCAAAGCAAGAACTAACTTTTCAAAAGATTAAAAAAATTCTTATGAAAGACGTCAAGTTGGCACATTTCGACAAGTCGCTTCCATTGGGTATTTCTTGTGACGCGTCAGAAGTTGGATTGGGGGTAGTTCTGTTTCACAGGTATCCTGATGGGGAGGAACGACCATTATTCAATGTTTCAAAAACACTTACTGAATCCCAACGTCGGTACAGTCAAATTCACAAGGAAGCACTAGCTATAATATATGGGTTACACAAATTTCACCAATATCTCTATGGACGAAAATTCATTCTGGTCACTGATCACAAACCGTTGTTGGCTCTTTTCAATCCTTCAAAAGGAACACCAGTGATAGTAGCAAATCGTTTGGCTCGCTGGGCCCTGATGCTTCATCAATACGACTATTCAATTGAATATAGAAAATCAACAGATCATGGAAATGCAGATTCACTTAGCAGATTGCCACAAGGTGAAGATCCAGACTTTGATTTTCAAGAAAAAGATGAAGATGAATTTACAGTGTGCACAATAAAAATGATTAGTCAACAACTTATACCGACAGATGCTCAGACTCTGGCAAAAGAATCTCGTAAAGATCCCATCATTTCAACTGTTTGTCGATATGTCAAAGAAGGCTGGCCTCATTCGATTAAACAAGAACAAGTTCAACATTTCCAGAAGTTGAAAGACACACTGACTACACAGAGTGATTGTTTAGTTCTTGGAAATAGAATTGTTATTCCACACAAGATTCAAGATAAAGTTCTTCAACTGCTACATCTGGGTCATTTTGGGATGAGAAAAATGAAACAGTTAGCCCGATCAGTTGTATATTGGCCGGGCATTGACCACCACATCGAGGAACTATGCCGAAATTGTGAATCATGCGCTGCTCATCAGAACAGTCCACCAAAATATCCAAACCACCCATGGATACTTCCCGAAAAGCCATGGAGTCGCATCCATATTGATCATGCAATCAATTTTTTGGGGAATAATTGGTTAATTGTTGTGGACAGTTATTCTAAATATCCATGCATTCACATAACTTCAAATGTTACAGCAAAAGCTACAATGAATTTACTAGAAGAGGATTTTGCACATTTTGGTTATCCTCATTCGATTGTTTCTGATAATGCTCCTGCATTCATTTCCGAAGAATTTCAAGATTGGCTCAGAGAAAGAGGAATTATACATCTTACTGGTGCGCCATATCATCCAGCTTCAAACGGTCAAGCAGAAAGATTCGTACAAACTTTCAAGAATTCATTGAGAAAATCTCAGCTTCCACCCAAACAAGCCTTACAGGAATTTTTGATTCAATACCGAAGAACACCTTTGGAGTCAGGTTATTCTCCAAGTGAGTTGTTGAACGGAAGACAGATTCGAGTTAAACTGGATGCTTCGTTACCGTCTGCCCCTCACATTGCCCAATACAGACAGATGAAGCAAAACTCTCAAAGACAAGTTCCAACTCGGAAATCCGTAAAATACACAACAGGTTCTCCATGTTACGTACAATATAATGGTCCTCTTAGAGATCGAACTCCAAGATGATTTCTGCTATAGTTCATCGTGTCTTAGGAGCACGAAATGTTCTAGTACACATTGTACCTAATGGTCCAATATGGAAGCGGCACATGGAACAATTGAGGCCTCGCTATGGTGTAGACCTTGATTTAGATCCGGGAGACATTCCATCATCAAGTCATTCCACTACCACTGCTCAACCTCCAGTATCAAAAGTACAAACTAAAAAAAGCCCAACTCGAATTCAATCTACACCTATTCCAGATTTTGCCTCAGTTGATCCTATACTACCTCGACGATCTGAAAGAATTAGGGAAAAGATGCTACACGAACCACAAAGACCCTGATTTTCTGGAAGGATTTTCTTCGCCAAAAGACTCCGCAGAGTTTTTGGCTAGTGGGAAGATATAGGGACATCCCTAAAAAAAAAGAACACTCGGTTTCCAACTTTACGAACGAAGATAAGTATTAATTTAGTTTCGAAAAATAAACAAATAAATCGATTTTAAATACTTTTTACTTTTCAAGAATTTTGTTAAATAAAGTTATTAAAGTTTAACTTAGTTATTTTTTGCGTTGTCAATATATAAGGTCACAACAATTGTATTTATCTATTTTATATGTTTACTTTATTATATGAAATTAACTGAATTTGTTCACGTACAAATGTCCACCAGTTCACTAATACAACTGAACGGGTGCTTCCGATATATTGCAGGACACTCACATCCATTCCACGTTCACCTACACCTTTTCCACAAATTCAACCAACTCACTCCAACTCATTTACACTTTGTCTTGCTGGAAACAAAGCAAATTATCAACAAAGGATCAAATTCACTTTGGTTTCTTATTTGACGCATAGACGTTGATTATAACTTTGCGCATATTACAAAGAGGTTTCCCAATATATATAAATATGCGACTACTTCATTCTTCAAATCATATCCGTTCAACCTCCTCCCTCAAATTTTCCAATCAGTTGTTTAACAAACATCGAGCAAAATGAACGCGCATGAAGATAAAATAATTGATGCTGCGGTAAAAATCGGTTGTGACATCGTTAATATGCTATTAACGAATTGGGCGGTGGGGGATTCGTGCGATAGAAGGAACAGCTACATTAAGAGCCTCGTCAATTCATTTTTCTTTTACAAATTCTCTGAAGAAGATGTAGCAAAAATTTCGATGTTCCTATCAACGCCACACGGTAAAAATGCTGATCAGTGGATGGATCCAATAAAAAAACTGTCAGATGACGAACAATACTTCCTCGTGATCGACCTTCAAAACATCTTTTACGCGCAATTGAGCAGTTACAAACTAACAGTTGACTACCCGTTCACCGTTGAACATTTCGATGGCGTCATTTCTCACAGAGATACATTCTACCGAGACCTCCCCAACAGCCGATCTTACATTTTACCATATTTCGAAAATAAATTTATAACATCAACATGTGCAATATGTCTCGATACTTTCGTAAAAGGAGCATATGTACACAAATTGCATTGTGGTCACCCATATCATGAAAGGTGTATACAAAAATGGAAGAAACAGAGAACCACCTGTCCAACATGCCGATTTGAAATGCGGGATGAATTCAGTGCAAGAAGCGTCATTACCATTGAAAAGAAAGAAAACGACAGACAATTTGTTCAGATTGAGATTCTCACTGAAGGTGTTCCTAAATAATCTTTGACATTGTTTTCAAAGATGTTTCTAAATATTTCCTGTACCTCGTTTATCTTTTAGTATTTTCTTAATTATTTGATATAGTGATCAACAATAAACTATTTTATTGTAGCTTTCAAACAAATTGTTATACAAAAAATGTGATTGTTATTTATTCAAGGAGAATTATAAAAAGTATAAAAATGGAGTAGTGAAAAGTGCGTTACGTGTTAAAAAATAGTTCATCTATTTTTTCTTTTTGACATGCACAAAGTTAAATTTGCGTAAAATTGTTAATTATTAATTATAAAATCAAAAAATTATCATAATTTGAATCTTTATTTTAAATTTTTTTACTTTCAAGATATTTATTACCTTGGTTGAAGAAAGTTTGAAATCATCTACAACATAAGGTATCATTTGGATATGTTAGTTTTAGATATTTCGATTTTGTATGTACATCACTAGATCTTGCAGAAATCTGGTGCTATTGCTTGAAATTTAAATTTTATCGAATTAGGATTTCCTAAAAATAAGTGTTTCTATGTTTTAAAAGTATTTCATAATCAACTTAATAAACAGCTTAAAAATTTATTTCAAATTTTAAAACAAAGATCTGTTACAGCCATGGCTACAAAGATGAATTTAGTGTAAAACTTTGAAATAAATTTCTGTATCTATGGTATCGACCGTTTATTTTGCCAAAGATACTAGATATATTTGCATTATCAGTTTAGACCCCGGATCTAAATGGTGATAGCAAGGTAATCGAAAGAGTCCACCACAGGGCAACAAAGTTAGTTATGTTTAATAGAAACCTAGCTTAAGAAAATAGTCTTAAAAAATTAAAAAAAACAAAAAAAGATTTGATTCAGTTGTTTAAATCATGCATAATTTGGACAAAGTTTATTTAAATAATTGTTTTAACATAGTCAAAACCAAAACGCAAGGTCACTGATTGAAATATTTTAAAAAGTTAACAGGACATAGGAGCAGAGAAAATTACTTATTCAATAGAGTCACAAATAATTGAAACTTATTGATGCACAATCAATGAACAAATTTAAAGTAGGCATTGATTGTTGGATGAACAACAATCAATCAACAAAACAACTGTGCTAGCATGCCTGACAGCTTACTCTCTGAATAACCTCCAGAACAGCATTACTGTTACTACTACAACTATGATATGATATAAATATGATATTGTATTTATCTATTTCATTATATGTTTACTATATCTTTGGTACGGCAGTATTCATATTAATCAATCTTTGTATGACCCAATCATACAAAGATTGATTATAAATGATGCTATGCAATTCAATCAATCAATCAATCTTCGTTTTGCGTCCAGAGACCCGGTTTCCCGAGGTAGGACATGATGCTACGCAATTATACATTTTTATTAGATTTGTTTTATTATTGCAATGAAAATAAAGTAGTTTTATAGTTAATAAATACAGTCAAAAAAGACTCAATAACCATGACCTTACTTCTTTATTTAACTAGAGTTTTAAAAATGAGAAATGTTAATACAAATACTTGCAAATTGTAAGAATATGACATGTATAAAAAATGTTATGTGATAATAGAGATATGGTTCAGACTTTATTGTAATCAAACTAGTTTATTCATTAAATCATTAGGTTAAGTCAGCGATGGTTTACTACTTTTGCAGTAGCCGTATTCATTTGCAAGACTCCGTAATGTGTGTTGTTTCAGATAAAACGTAAGATAGGTACTCCTATGGTATCAACCATGTTTACAAACAATCATAATGTACTTTTAATAAATTAACTCCGCCCATTTTGAATTATCTAGCACTTGATTATTTATTTATATCAAATTGAAAATAATTTAATACAAGTTAGGTAAGTAATTTAATACAAGTTAATTCTTAGGTAAATTTTTTAGATCATTACTTGTCAAATATCAATGGCTTATATGGAGTGGTTAACAGGGTTAGGGTTAGGGCCTCCATTTTCAACAAAATTTTCAAATATTTCACAAATGATTGAAAATTTTAACCACTCCATATTTGAGAAATGATTGAAAATTTTGTTAAAAAGAGAGGCCCTAACCCTGTTAACCACTCCATAAGCCATTGATTGTTATCAAAACAGAAATTTACATATTTTAACATTTTTTTATTTAATGTTCACTATTTCAACTATTTGACAAGTAATGATCTAAAAAACTTACCTAATTAAATTATTTTCAATTTGATATAAATAAATAATCAAGCACTAGATAATTCAAAATGGGCGGAGTTAATTTATAACAAGTACATTATGATTGTTTGTAAACATGGTTAATACCATAGGAGTACCGTTACTTCATGTGTATTTACATATTTTGTGCATTTTTAGTTGATGCCCAAAAAAACCACTGAAAATAAAGATGTGATTTTTTTAAAATAATAAATGAATAAACAGAAATATATAACGTATGAAACGAACTAATCCAGAAATCAACGACAAAAAATGCTTTCTTTCTTTTGTGATAGCGTCGAATTTTTGTCATTATTTTTTAATTTTTAGACCAAAATTTAATCAAAACATATAAGTTTGTCAATTTATTATCAATTCATGATTAAACATCAAGTTAAGTTAACTTAGTTTAGTAGAGTGAGATATGTAATGAAGTTTAAAGTTAGAAAATGTTATCCAATCTGCAAAAAAATGTTGAGTAACCTTTCCCCATTTTCATCCATTTTGAGTGTACAGTTAGCGAACGTTTTTCTTCGGAATACATAGCGTCGTTTGCAGGTGGGGCATGTTTCGTTCCTCGCCTCCAGCCAGTCTCGAAGTCAAGCATCATGAGTCCAAAACAAACATTATGAGTCCCATATTTGCATTCCTTCATGTATATGTATTGTATACGAATGACTTTGTATAAAATTTCTCCGAACACAGGCTGCACGTATCATTAAGGAATTTATCTTTCATAAATGGCAGAAAGAAGAGTCGGTTTCTTTTCATGATACGCGAATGATAATCCTTGACAGTGATTTTTACTTTAATTTCGCAACTGTTCAACACCTGGTTTTTCCCGAACACCATAGAGTAAGAACATAGACAAAAAACAGACCGTTAATTTAACATATCACCATAAGCAACCATCGCAAGTGTCATCATAAAGAACCATCATAACTATCTTAATAAAGAACCATCATAACTATTATCATAAAGAACCATCACAACTATCATCATAAGCAACCGTCACAACTATCATCATAAAGAACCATCACAACTATCATTATAACTATCATCATAAAGAACCATCACAACTATCATCATAACTATCATCATAACTATCATCATAACTATCACCATAAGCAACCATCACAAGTGTCATCATAAAGAATCATCATAACTATCTTAATAAAGAATCATCATAACTATCATCATAAAGAACCATCACAACTATCATCATTAATATCATCCTAAAAAACCATCATAAATATCATCATAAAGAACCATCACAACTATCATCATAAAGAATTATCACAACTACCATCATAATTATCATCATAAAGAACCATCATAACTATCATCATAAAGAACCATCATAACTATCATCATAAAGAACCATCATAACTATCATCATAACTACCATCATAACTATCATCATAAAGAACCATCGTAACTCTCATCATAAAAAGTATCATAACCGAGAGATGTTGTGGTGAACGAATGTATGGCGAGGCTGACGCGTAGACTCCCCATTGAAAGAAAGCCTGAGATGTCAGCTTGACCACCGCGCTACGTCAATAATTGGCTCAACATCCATAGACAGATTGTCCACAAGACAACTCGTACGTTTACGAATCAATGATGAATGCTGCCTTCATCCTCCGTGTGCCTAGCAAGTGCCGAAAAGAGCGCACGTGCCATGAAAGCGCCAAAGAGCGCGCTTTAGAGACACTTCTGCCTAAAAAGCACCGAAATGAGCGCGCTTTTTAGACAGATGAGAATGAAGTATAATGAACGAATGATTAAATGAACGAACGAATGAGAAAAAACAATTGAGAGTAAACTAACAATACGAGCTAAAGCATAGTAAAAAAAAGAAGCCTATATAGATTTCGAAAGTTAGTTATAAAACAAAATTGAGCCAAAAAATTAGTACATTAGAACATGAAATATTAATGAAAATAAGAATTAGTAAAAAAAAATAAATTCTAAGCCGCGCACGCCGAGCGAGCGATTAGCGCGCAAATGCGGCAGACGTGTGAAGATGAGACGAATGTTAACACAAAACAAAAAAACACACCAAAAAGTAGTGGTAGAATAGAAGTCCCTGCCTACCTATGTTATAAATTGCCTTAGACACCTATGTACTCTAGCTTATGTAATAAATCTCTAACCACTTGACTTACTTATTGAAAATTAATTCACATTTCACGTACCTACAATCTCAAGAAAGAAATAAAGAAAGAGTGAAATCTGCCACCACAAAAACATTTAATGCAAACAAATGTCGAGTGACGAACGAGCGGTTCGTGCGCAAACGTATGATAATGAAGCAAATGGCAACAGTAGCACAAAACTAAAATTACACCAAAAAGTTGAGTGGTAGAATAAAAGTCCCTGCCTTGTCCTACCTAAGTAATAAATTACCTTAGACACCCTAGCTTATGACACGTGTAATGGCTAATAAATTTTTCAATCTCAAACCCCATGACTTGGCTTGTTTATTGGAAATGAATTCACATCTCACCTACCTATGTCTGATTAATTAATCTAAAATCTTAAAAAGAAAATGGAGAAAGAGGAAAACCAGCCACCACAAAACATTGAATGATGAACAAACGAATGACGAACGACGGACGAGCGGTTCGCGCGCAAACGAATGATGATGAAACAAATGGTAACACAAAACAAAATAAACACACCAAAAAGTTGAGCTGTAGAATATAAGTCCCTGCCTACCTACGTAATAAATTACCTTAGATACCCTAGCCTATGACATGTGTAATGGCTAATAAATATCTCAATCTCAAATTCCATGACTTAGCTTGCCTATTGGAAATTTATTCACATCTCACCTACCTACGTCTGATTAATTAATCTAAATCTTAGAGAAAAAATAGAGAGAGTAAAACCTGCCACCACAAAACATTGATGATGAACAAACGAATGACGGACGAGCGGTTACAGCGCAAACGCGTGATGAAGAAACAAATGGTAACACAAAACAAAAAAAACACACCAATAAGTTGAGTGGTAGAATAGAAGTCCCTGCCTACCTACGTAATAAATTAACAATTACCTAGCTTGGCATGTGAGATGACTAATAAATCTCTCAATCTCAAACCCCATGACTTAGCTTACCTACTAATGAAAATTTATATTTTACTTAGCAGGGGCGTCACTAGGGGGGTGCGGGGGGTGCGGACCGCACCGGGTGAACCCTCACAAGGGGTGACACCAAAATATCACTGTATATGTTTTTATGTCCCTCCATGAAATTATTCTTAGCATTGATTCAGCCTAACCCGCCCAGCGCCCAGAAATGTATTATGAATAAAATTTCTTTCGTTCAAATCATCCATTTTTGTATTCCACGTTTATACCATTTGACGTCCGAATTATTAAGCGCCTCGCACATTTAACTTGTTCGTGTCTAACATAACGTACAACAGTGTTTGTTTTGCCCACCTACTACGCGCGTGTGTTAGTCAAGTTTAAGAGAATAATCTATAATTTACTTAAAGTAAAAAATTATTTAATTTTTAATCAATTTAATGATATAAGACAACAATTCAAAGTAATTTCACAAAAGTTGATCCGTAAGTACAAATATAATTTGTTTTATTAGCATTTAAATAATTTTAAAATTTTAACATTTAATTTAACCAACCAACCAAATTTCAAATAATTTCATTTTATTTATTTATATTTATATATTTATTGTTGAAGGATATTATATCATGCCACGTGGAGGTGGAGTTCATACAACAAAAAGGCTAAGCGGATGTCAACAAAGAAAAGCCAAAATAAAGAAAGATGAAATACTATCTACATTGCGCGGATCTATGATGCAATATGTAAAGGGATCAGATGAGGCCCAGAGTTCTTCCAAAGACACAGTCCTCAACCACAAAATGATGAGACTAATTTATCTGATGCTGGTATGCAGTCAGCAGAGGAAAACATTAATATAGAAGAAAATAGAGCAGAACAAGATAAAGAAATAGATGAATTTGTAGCAGAAGAGTGGACTGATAATAGTGACTTTAAATATGATACTGAAAATGAACTTACGGGGAAAAATTGGAATGTTTTGGATGATGCTTCTTATTGGAATATACCAATTCCAGATCAATTGCGCGTTCAAATCATCAAAAGAGGAAGTGCATATCTCCAGAACAAAGATGGGCCTTTCAGGATGTTGACGAGGCAAGATCTAAAAGCTAAAGGTGATGTTCGCCAGCTATCTAAAGAGTGGTTTTATATGGTGATGCCAAATGGTGAGAAGGTGTTGCAAACATGGATGGTTTATTCTCCCGTCAGTGAGAAATTATATTGTTTTTGCTGCCGACTCTTTGCCGTTAATGCTACAGACCCAACATCCAAATTTGTGACTGGATTTCAGACATGGTGGAAAATGAGCCCGAAAGTGCCTAATCATGAGACATCCGATGCTCACTTGCATTGCTTTGAAAAATGGAAAACGTTGGAGGTGAGACTTAGAATGCACAAAACAATTGATGCAGAAAATATTGCTTTGATAGACATAGAAAAGAAAAAGTGGAGAGACATCTTGCATAGGCTGCTCGATATTACATTGTTTCTCGCCAAGCAAAATCTGGCTTTTCGGGGCCACAATGAAGAAGAATCTTCATTAAATAAAGGAAACTTTCTTGAAATGGTTGAGATGCTTTCTAAATATGACTCAGTGCTAAAAGAGCACCTATTAAGATTAAAGCAAAGCACACATAAAACTAAAGCATCAGCATCTTATCTTGCACCAAATACTCAGAATGAGTTTATTCATGTCCTAGCAAATCATGTGAAGGAGAAGCTTATCATGGATATAAAATCTGCCCGGTATTTTGGTATCATGTTTGATAGCACACCTGACGCATCACACAATGACCAAATGTCTGAAATTATCAGATATGTGAAAATTCATAATAGAAAAGTTGAAGTAAGAGAAGTGTTTCTGGGATTTTTTCCTTTAAAAGGGAAAAAAGCTGCTGATCTCAGTTCTGATATTCTCGAAAATTTGGAAAGTGATGGACTCAACTTTATGATGTGCCGCGCTCAAGGTTACGACAATGCTGCGACTATGGCTGGAATCCATGGGGGTGTACAAGCCATTTTGAAAAGAAAGAACGGGAAAGCTATTTTTAATGGTTGTATGGATCATTCTCTTAACTTGTGTGGCCAACACTCTTTTGCTGAAAATGCTTTGTGCGTGACTTTTTTTGGAACTCTTGAGACAATGTTTTCATTTTTTGCTGCTTCCACTCACCGATGGGATGTTTTAATGAACCACACTGGAGTTTCATTAAAAAGATTATCAACAACACGCTGGAGTTCTCATCACGCAGCAGTAAAGGCAGTGAAAGAAAAATTTGATGAATGTGTGACGGCAATAGAAGCTCTTTGTGATCCAGGGGAAAATCTAGACACTAGAGGTACAGCCCGAGGTCTTTTACCTGTTATCTGCAATTTCACTTTTCTGTGCTATCTCTTCTTTTGGTGTGATGTACTTGAAGAAGTAAATCTAACGCAGCTGTACCTTCAGACTAAGGGCTTAAGTCTTGACAAGGTGGTGACAAAGCTAGAGACACTAAGACTTTTTATGTATGAGAAGCGCAATCATCTTGTGGAGCAGGCAATTGAACAGGCACTTATAAAATCAGACCAATATGGAATTTTAGTAGAGAGCAGACCCAGGTTCAAGAAGAGGATGGCAGGCGAGCGCGAGAAGACGAGAGATGCTGGACTTACTCTGCAGGAAGAAAACAAGAGAGCGATGTATAAGTGTATTGATCGTTTCCATTCTGAACTCCAGATCAGATCAAGAGCCATCAAGGAAGTAGCAGCCATGTTTGAGGTTGTTCAAGCCAAGAGTTTGATATCTGCTACTGAAGAAGAGTTATTGGTAAACATTCAAAAATTGACCACATTCTATGATGAGTTATCAGAAATAGAGCTTTTATTAGAAATACCAAGACTGAGAAGATATCTGAAGGCAGCAGAGATTGATCTTGAAGAAGCCAAAGACTGGTCAGTACTTGACATTTTGAAATTCATAGTTGAATGGGACTTCCTAGAATCTCTCAGTGAGCCTACAATTATTTCTTACAATCTGTGTGTCTGTGGCTTCATGTGAGAGGAGTTTTTCAAAGCTAAAGATTATAAAGAACTATTTGCGATCTACTATGGGACAGTCTAGGCTTTCTGATCTTGCAATATTATCAATTGAAAGAGATTTGGCAAAAGAAGTTGATTTTGATGAAGTAATTAACAAGTTTGCATCTTTAAAGGCGAGGAAAGGGAAGTTCTGATTTAGTTGAGATTTAATGTGACATAAAATTTAATGTAAAAATAACAATTAAAAAAGTGACATATTTTCTATTTAGTTTTATTTCTTAAAATCTTTGATAGATCACAATTTTTTTTAAAGAATAAAAAAATCGACCTTGAATTATATTTTCTTCTATTGTCGTTGTAAATTTATTTATAAATTATGCTAAGAATGCTGTATGTCTATGGGGTGTCATGAGAGGGGTGACACCATGAGTTACCGCACCGGGTGACACCAACCCTAGTGACGCCACTGTTTTACTTACCTATGTTTGGTTAATTAATTAATCTAAAAAAAATCTCAGGTAAAAGATAAGAAAGAGTTAAACCTGCCACCACAAAAACATTAAATGACGAACGAACGAATGACGAACGAACGAATGACGAACGAGCGGTTCGCGCGCAGACGTACGATGATGAAACCTAACGGTAACATTAAACAAAAAACCACACCAAAATGTAGTGGTAGAATAGAAATCCCTGCTTACCTAAGTAATAAATTACCTTAGACACTCTAACAGTCTAACTTGACATGTGCAATGACATAAATCTCTCAATCTCAAACCCTATGACCTAGCTTATCCATTCCTATTGGAAATTAAATTAACTCATAGCTCACCTAACTATGTTTGATTAGTTATTTTATTAATCTAAAATAAAATCTAAGGTAGAAGATGGAGAGAAAGTAAAACCTGCCACACAAAACGTTGAATGACGAATGAACTAATGACGAATGATAAACGAATGGCGAACGAACAGCAAACGAACGGCGAACGAGCGCGTACACCGGCGTACCTAACCTTTTATGATACAAATCAGATCGAAACTTATATTAAATTCAGTTAGAATAAACACGAATCTACAAGAATTAGCAAGAATAAACTAGAGTTAACTATGTTTATAAAATAAAACTAATAAACGGAGATCAAGAATTCCGGCAGCCGAGCAAAAACCCTTGCAAAGATTTGAACTTTTGCACTCAATGTACTCAAAAATTATTTACCAAACTTTCTGATTGGCTAGTTAGTTGGTGGCAGCTTTTTTTTAAAAAATGCATATAAAAATTTGTCTATTTAAGTCTTTTTTATGTATTATTCACTCTCACTATGTATATTTGAATTTTGTATAAATTTATTATGAAACAAACAGTTTCATTGTTTCGTGTATGCGTGGTTCGTTCAATTTTCTTTTTGAATTCGAATTTACTTAAGATTTTCAGATCAATTCTTTTATTCACTTGAAAATTTTGTGTAAAATAGAAATACACGCATAAATACACACACACACACATACACACACGCATATAGATACATCACACACATACATACGTACATACATAAAACACATTTGTTTTTTGGTTGGCTGGTATTTGTTTGTGTGTTTATATTTGTTTGTG
>NW_008705254.1:5348061-5355574 GCF_000326865.2 Helobdella robusta
CATCCGATACACGCGATACCGGCAACATTTACAAAAACGCAATTAAATATAATTAATTAAATATATTTGCCCGCAAATTTATTAGCGCGCTCCACCACGTAATATCAAAGAAATTCACCTTTCATTTCTTGTCTGGAAGATAATTAATTTTTTTTCGCTAAGTTTCGTGATTATTGCATTCAGAATTATTTGTTACGAAATTTTTAATTTAAAATTTTTTATTAAAATTGAAAATTAATTTGGCTTCTTATCAATAATTTTACATCATTTTATAAGTGTTCTTTACTTTGCTTTACAAATTTGCGCCAGTAGGATTGTGATGACCATTTACAAAATTTAATAACTTTGATGGGCAAAAACGTTTCCCGGAACTGAACCGATAACCGGAACCGAACCGAAATTTTATCTGGAACGAAAACCGGAACTGAACCGAAATATATTTTGTTAGTCGAACCGAAACCGAAAACCGGAACAAAAAAATTACGGTTCGAAGCCCTTACAAAAACACAGACTGACCCAAAACAAAACTGACGCTAGCACACAGACACACAGACACACAGGAAATGTGCCTGTTGACAGACAAATTAATTAATTCCGTAAAATAGGGCAATATATAAAATATATATATATATATTCCGTAATTTATTAATTAATTCCGTAAAATAGGGCAATATATATATATATATATATATATATATATATATATATATATATATATATATATATATTACAATATTCTATAAATTCTACCGAATGTTTGGCATTAATATGTTTGTAGTTCGTTTTTTCAATTTAGAATTTATAGAATATTGTAAAAATTATGGTCTATTAGAATTTATAGAATATTGTAAAAATTATGGTCTATTAGATTTTATAGAATATTGTAAAAATTATGGTCAATAGAATTTATAGAATATTGTAAAAATTATGGTCTATTACAATTTATAGAATATTGTAAAAATTATGGTCTATTAGAATTTATAGAATATTGTAAAAATTATGGTCTATAGAATTTATTGTAAAAATTATGGTCTTTAATTGAAAAAACGAACTACAAACATATTAACGCCAAACATTCGGTAGAATTTATAGAATATTGTAAAAATTATGGTCTATAATTGAAAAAACGAACTACAAACATATTAACGCCAAAAATTCCGTAGAATTTATAGAATATTGTAAAAATTATGGTCTATTACCAACATATATATATATATATATATATTAATTAGCTATATATATATATATATATATATATATATATTAATTAGCTATATATATATATATATATAATTATAAAATTTATAAAATAAAATTATAATTATATATATATAATTATAAAATTATAATAAAGCAAATACTCCATTCACCCATTCATCCATACACATGAATACTTAATATTATAAATAGTACTTTTAAATAAATGATCAAATAACTAATTGCAGACAGACATGATATTTTAGGCTAACGAATTTAACCTTTTTTCACGATAATTTTTCGAACATTTTTATAAATGGACTTTGTCTTTTAATAACTTTGGTCGAAATCTGATATAATTCTTGAATGTATTTTGGATTTATGATATGAAACAAGCTCTATGTTACAAAACTTCTATAAATACTTATATTTCTGAATAATTTCTTAAAAAAGTAATAGTTTTTTTTAATAATTACTTCATTCTAAATTCAATTCAATATAAACCAGTAGATTCTGTTCCTCATCCTGGCACCATTCAAGTCAGTAATTATTTAGTTTCACTTTTATAAATTACATATGAAATTTACTTTTACAAGCAACAGTAAACATTATTAAACTTTGTCGATTTACTAATTTAGATTTAAATGTTTTAAGATATTTTTAATTTTTGTATTATTGTTTTAATTTGTTGATATTAAATTTATAAATAAAAGTAAATTTGATCTGAATCTGTTCTGAAAATTTTTGTTGCATGTCCTTCTCAAGCTCATCATTTCACTTTATTCATTTTATTTTAATTTTTTAAGCACTAATTCAACTAATCGACTAATTAGTGATTTTTAGAATTCGGATATTGTATCAGATAATTATAGATGAAATAATTCAGTTTAGTTTAAATGTCATAATTAAATCATGAATTATATTTTTTTCTGGTTACCTAGGTGACTTACATCATCAGATCAGATCATTCCTTTTTTCTTGCATTGTATGGTTTGGTTTGGTTCATTTGTACATATGAATAAAAATGGATCTGCCAGCAAAGCCAGGAAATAATAAAAGGTTTTCTATTTTCGTTTTGAAAATCTAGCTCTATAAAAGTAATTTTTTTATTTGATTATATATCTTTCAACAATGAGATTAATATTATATTATTATTGTCCGGTGTTTTTATTAACTTTATAAAATTAATTATTGTACGCTATAAAAAATGCTAATTTAATTTGTTATTTATAAATATATATATGTATATATATAATAGGCAATAAAATAATGATATGATTTATATTATGAACATTTTATCTTATAATAATAATTTAAATACTATTTCATTAATGTTCAATAATAGGAATATATTTATATTATACTGAATGTATAATCAATATATTAAAATAAAACATGGTTAAAAAACACAACCTTATTTTGTATTTTGGTAATTCACAGAGTTGGATTAGTGTTTGACAAAACCCTGACTAACTTCTACCACATATGGAACGACAAATATCCGGAGAACCCAGAGAGATTAAACACCTGCCTGGATAGATGTAGGGAGATGGATCTCATAGAACAATGCTATCTGATAACTGTTAGTTAGTCAGTGTTTTTTGGTACCATTTACTATTTTATATACTAAATATGCATTCTAGATTTTTATATTATCTCTCTCTCTCTCTCTCTCTCTCTCTCTCTTTCTTTCTCTCTCTCTCTCATTTTTTTCCCTTTTTTCTCACTTTCTCTCTCTTTATATATATTATTTTTATATTATTATTCTTGTTAGTTCATCTGATTTAATTATTTTTATTTATTATTATTTTGAGTTATTTTTTTGAAATGAATAATAATAATTATAACCATTTGTTATGTTTCTCTAAAATTCCCTAACTTATTTTTTCCCCAAAAAAAGCCACGAAAAGCAACAAAATCTGAGGTTCTGTTACAGCACACAGAGCAGTATTACAACATAGTCGAACGTTCGGCCAGTATGAACGAGGAACAGCTCAAAATACTTTCAACCAAATATGACTCTCTCTATTTTCATCCTGTATTTTCCATTTTTTTCATATTTATTTTTTCTTAATTACAAAACTTTTATTCTTTATTTTCATGTGTTATTTATGTAGAAGCTATTTTTTATTTTTGGTTAGTTAATGTGTTTGTGTTTTATAAATTTAAAAAAATTTCACTTTGATGGTTTGCAATCAGGTTTAGTGTATACTTTTTACATTGTACAATCATGTACTCTCCCATAGTATGATATCAGGGGTGTAATTGACTTTTAACCTTTTAACCATTGTCTCATTGCTTATATTTAAGTATATCCTGACGTTTTTGAAATATCTTTCTATGTATATTATTCGTTTTATGTTTATACCCTGTTTGCAGGATGGGCTTGCAAAACTTTATTAATTTAGTTTTTTGAAATTTTAAATTAGAACTCATTTGAATGTGCCTCACTTTCTGCTGGCTGCTCTATTGAGGCAGTAACTCATGTACTAAGCAACAAGGTATGTATAGTACTAATTATTATTATTATTATTATTATTATTATTATTATTATTATTATTATTATTATTGGTTATTATTATAATTATTTTTATTTCGTTAATATTATTTTATTTTTAAATGATTTTTTTTTTTCATAAATTTTTCACAGGTTGATTCGGCACTGGCCATAATAAGGTGATTGATCGCCATACATGGATATGGCCTCAGTTCGTTTGTGTCTTTATTATTAGTACAATTCACTCTTCAAAAGCTTTCAGACAAACAAATGCATACACACACAAGTACGCGTGAAACAACCCATCACGCACATTTCTGCATATGAGAGGCGAGGAGCTTCTTGCAGTAGAATCTGGTCATCGCAATAGCCGTGCCAAGCACTTTACCGCTACGTCGTCGCGCGCCCACACAATAATAATAATAATAGTGAAAATAATAGTAGCAATTATTATTTTCACTGTTATTATTTACACAGTAGCAGCACAATTCAACAATAAGACCAACGACAAAAACATACATCAGCACAAACATTTCATCATCCTTACAAACAAATGAACTCTGAGAAAACCCCTAAAACACACCAAACTACCTACTACTATTACTACTACTACTAGTATTACTACTACTACTATTACAACGACGCCCCTAGACCACCAGGCCATCACGCCATGCCAAACGAGGGTTGTGGTTATTGTTACTTCAACAACGTTGCCATAGCAACGGCGCACGCCTTCTTGAACTTTGACCTTCACAAGGTCATGATCGTCGACTGGGATGTTCACCACGGCCAGGGTGTTCAGGATATGTTCTATGATGATTCCAGGTTTGTCTGTTTGTCTGCCTGTCCGTCTGATGATAGATCTATGGTGGTTGGTTGTCTGATTGGAAGGATAGATAGATAGATAGATGGATGGATGGATGGATGGATGGACGGATAGACGGATGGACGGTTGATTGATTGACCGGTTTGTTGTTTTTCTGTTTAATTGGTTTTTCAGTTTTTAATTTTCATTAGTACAATTGATCTGCCATCCGTCAAATAATTAGTTCATTATAATTAATTCATCCATTCATTTATCATTTCATTCATCCATTCATTCATTCACTCATTCATTCATTTTTTTATTCACGTTCGCGCACTCATTCATTTATTCATTCTTAGAGTGTTGTACTTTTCAATGCATCGTTACGAGCACGGTTCATTCTGGCCCAACTTGAGGAGGTCTGATTACGATTTTGTTGGCGAGCTCGGAGCCGAAGGTTTCAACATTAACGTTCCGCTCAATAAGGTGGTAGTGTGGTTGGTTATTGTTATGATCATGTTGTTTGCCTAGTCTTCGCCTTATTTCTTTCACGCTCGGTCATTAGTCTTATTTGTTTTTTCGTCTCTCTCTCTCTCTCTCTCTCTCCCTCTCTTTCTCTCATTCATTCATCCATCCATTCGTTCATGCATTCATTTGTTGTTGCTTATAATTTAAACTTTGTTGTCCTTGTGATGGTAATGTTTCTTGTCGTGCCATCGCTTGTCGTCCACTTCATCATCATCGTCGTCATCATCGTCGTCGTCATCATCGTCACATCATCATCGTCGTCATTTTGAAGGTCAACCTCAAGGACAGTGATTACATCTCGATATTTCAGCAAGTACTCATGCCTGTAGCTTACGAGGTGATGGCTTCAGATCTCTATCTACGTTTTTATCTTTTTCTCCGTTCATTCGCTCACTCATTCATTGAGTCGTTTGTTCATTTGCTCATTTTTTCATTCATCTATTAATTAATTAATTTATTTATTCATTTATCCATTCATCCATTCATTCATTCATTCATTCATTACGCTTATACAGTTGCAGCCAGAATTAATCATCGTATCGTGTGGATTCGATGCTGCTATTGGTGACCCAGAGGTTGTATATTTTTATTATTCATTTATCCTTTCATTCGTTTATTTGTTTGTTCATTCGTTTGTTCTTTCACTTAATCACTTATTCATTAAAATGCTAATTGATTATCTGATTGATTAATTGATTGATTATTTGATTGATTAATTGATTGGTTGATGATTGATTGATTGATCGATCGATCGATCGGTTGGTTGGTTGATTGATTGATTGATTGATTGATTGATTGATTGATTGATCGATCGATCGATCGATCGATCGATTGATTGATTGATTGATTGATTGATTGATTGATTGATTGGTCCAGGGTCGCAACGAAGTCAGTCCCCAATGTTTTGCTCATCTTACGCACATGCTTAAAGGAGTTTGTAATGGAAAAATCTGTCTTATTTTGGAGGTGACGATGATGATGATAATGATGTTCCTAATTGTATAAATAATGAAGAAAATAAAAATGGCAATAAATTGATATGAAGTTTCTGTAATTCTGGATACACACACACACAATCACACACTCACACAAACAAACACACACGCATATATTTATAAGGGTGGATATTGTATGAAGAGCCTTGCACAGAGCCTGGTGATGACCCTGAGATCACTGCTGGATTACCCATGCCCTCCTCTTCGACCTTTGACCCCACTATTGTCCAGGTAATGATGATGATTGTGATGATGATGATGATGGCTGTAATGGTTTGATGATGGTGATGGTTTTACAGGTGAAAATGAATTAGAATTATCGTATTTTCATCGTTGTAATTAAAACAAGCACAACCAAATGTTTCATGAAGAGAAATCACCGATTCCATTTTTTATCCATTACATTGTATATTACAGCACGATAGATAGCATACTCAACTGCATACGAGTCCAACGACCTTTCTGGAAGTTCTTGAACTTTCAAGGTCAAGCGTCTTCACCGAAAGGTCAGGTGATGTCTCCGTCGAAAGTTCAAGGCCGACCAGTGTTCTCGTTTAAAGATCCGCCGATGAAGTTTGGATTTTTGTCTGCGGTTTACTTGTTCATATCCGCTATGCAATTAAACTATATTGCTTCGTACGTCGTTGCCCCGCTTCCTAACTAACTGCATTCTGTAGTAAGACTTGCCTCACTTAACTCGTCTGCAGCTGGCAACATTCGGCGCGAAAGTTTAAATTTTTTAAATAATTGCATCCCGCCGTGAAGTTCTTTCGTAGTTATCATTATTACCATCGCTTACTCATCCTGGTTGGTTTGTTTCCCGTCTCAGCTTACGACTCGGTGGTCTTCCTTTTGTTCATGTTGCAAAATATACACCTACGCATTGTAATTTGTTCCATTTTTTTGATTTAAGCAAATTTCAAATTTTCATCTTTGTCACCAGGGGTGTGCAATTGTTTGACACGATGCGGCCACCAGATGAATATGATTTCTTTGGTTACGAGGTTTGGGAGGAAGAGCAGAAAGATGCTGTTGACGCAGTTGTCGATGATGTCATCCAGTCAGCTGATTTCTATAATCCGCCTAATCGGTTGGTTGGCTGGTTGGTCAGTTGGTTGGTTGGTTGGTTGGTTAATTGGTTGGTTGGTTGGTCGGTCGGTTGGTTGGTTGATTGATTAATTAGTATTCCCTAACTGTTTTGTAATATAAATTATCATAATTTAAGCTAATGAATAAACATTAACCTTTATAGTACTTGCATTGGTTACGATGATTCGATGCTCTTACACGAGATAACATCTGGGTATGTATGCATGCACGCATATTAATTAATTCATTCATTTATTAATTCATAAATTTATTCATTCATTCATTCATTCATTAACTCTTCATTTTCAGTTTTGTTATCATTATTATCGTTTTGTTATCGTTGTTATTATCTCTAGCATCATAAGCATTATCATCATCATCATGAGCTAATCTGCATATGAG
>NW_008705254.1:5356182-5380130 GCF_000326865.2 Helobdella robusta
TGATATGATGCTGTTATTATCAGACGTTGTTGATGATGATGATGATTGTGACAATGTTGTTGGGATGATGATGATCATTTTTATCATCAGTATTATCATCGCCGTCATCATTATCATTATCATCATCATCGTCATCGTTATAAACATTTGACAGCCCAGGAAAGCGACAACCGAAGAAATATGCCTTAATCATGAGTAAGTTATGATGATGATGGTGATGATGATGATGATGATGATGATGACGAGAAAGATGGTGATGATGATGATGGCGGGTAAAATGATGATGATGAGTAAGATGGTAAATAAGATGATGACGACGACGACGATGATGGTGGTGGTTATGATATACATGTATATTGTTATGTAAGTCATAGTCATTTTATCATCGTTTTCGCCGTAGTACAGTCTATATCATCTTCATCGTCGTCGTCGTCATCGTTATCATCATCATACTTACCACCACCATCATCATCATCAACATCATCGTGCAGTGGGAAGTACATGGAAAAACTGGCTTACCTCTGCAGTATGGATTTTGAAAAACTGGATAAGCTCAACTCGTCTTTCGAGTTCTCCTTACGGTCTGTCTATCTCAACCAGGTCGGTCCCGATTATGATGGCTGTGATGGTGATGATGATGACGACGACGATGATGATGGTTGTGATAGTGGCGACAATTAAAACATCTAGCCCAATTAGTTAATTACTAATTTAAATTTCATTTCATTAAATTTTCTCATCCACCCACCAGCACACGTACGATTGTGCGCTGACCGCTGTCGGCTGCCTCCTAAACGTCGTCGATGACGTCGCCACCGGAAGTGTTAGTAGTAGTATTAGTGGCAGTAGTAGTAGCAGTAGTAGCAGCAGTAGTAGTAATAGAAACAGTATTATCACTATTATTATTAGTTTTAGTAGTAGTAGCAGAAGTATTAGTAGTAGTATTAGTAGTAGTAGTAGTCGTAGTAGTAGTAGTAGTAGTAGTAGTAGTAGTAGTAGTAGTAGTAGTAGTAGTAGCAGTAATAGTAGTAGCAGTAGTAGGAGGAGCAGTAGTAGCAGCAGCAGTAGCAGTAGTGGCAGTTGTATTTGGGAGGGTGTATATTTTTTTATAATGGGCTTTCTCTAATTTCAGAGTAGGAATGGATTCGCTATCATTAGGTTAGTTTTATTATTATTATTATTGTTGTTGTTGTAATTTTTAATATTATTATTTTTCTCGTCGTTGCTGCTGATTTTATGCTACTTTTAATACCCCCACAACCTCATTATAATATATTCAAATCGCCTGCGTTATGTTAATGAGTTACTACCGATTAACATAATTCATTCGCGCTGTGTATTTATAATAATTATATTAGCTAATTAATTATGCACGCACCTAACTATCTAGGCCACCGGGCCACCACGCAGAAAGGGACCAATATAATGGGTTCTGCTTCTTCAACTCTATTGCCATCGCCGCCCGATACGTTAAGCAGAAGTACAACTTGAAAAGGTGTCGTTGTTATTATTATTATTGTCGTTGTTGTTGTTTTTTATTGTTATTATTGTTCTTTTTATTTGCAGGATATTGATACTGGATTGGGATATCCACCACGGAAATGGAACGCAGAATTCATTCTACGAGGATGACAGGTTGGTTGGATGGTTGGTTGGATGGATAGATGGATGGTTGGTTGGATGGATGGATGGATGGATGGATGGATGGATGGATGGATGGATGGTTGGTTGATTGGTTGGATGGATGGTTGGTTGGTTGGATGGTTGGTTGGAGGGTTGGTTGGAGGGTTGGTTGGTTGGTTGGATGGTTGGTTGTTATCTGTCAGTTTTGCTTTCAGAAATTCAGCTAAGCTATCAATCAATCAATCATTCATTTCATCATTCATTGAATCTCTTAATCAATTGTCAATTGGTTAATTATTCAATCAGTCAACCGTCATATAATCATTCAATTAACTACTCAGCCAAATAAATTCAACGAACAAAATTTTACAAACCAATCACATTTCATTAACAAAATTCAACGAACCAATCAAATTCAACGGACCAATCAAATTTAACGGGCCAACAACGTTAACGAACCAATCACATTGAAGCGTCCTCTTCATCTCCATTCACCGTCGAGACGATGGGCGTTTTTACCCCAACGGGCTGGACAACATGGCGGAAAGGGTGGGGGAATCAGCGGGAGAGGGCTTCAATATTAACATTCCATGGTCCAAAGTTAGACACGTGACGATGATCTGGTGATGATTTTCTGCCCTAAATTATGATGATGATGTGATGATGTTATTCTGACATGATGATGAAAAAGTTTATGCCATGTGAGTTAAGGAAAGAGATAAGTTGAAAGGGAGGGAGAGAGAGAGAGAGAAAGGGAGAGAGAGAGAGAAATTAAAGATACAGTCAGGATGCTAATGATAATGATAATGGTCGTAGTGATGATTAGACGATGATAAAATGCTGATGATGATGATGATTACAACTCTTTTTTTTCTTTTTTTCCGTAGGGCAAGCAAGGTGATGCAGAATACATGGCTGCCTTTCACCAGGTCGTCATGCCAGTAGCCTATGAGGTAATGATGATGATGATGATGGTGGTGGTGGTGATGATAAAATAATAATCATCATCATCATTCTTAACATTAATAATAATAAACTTTTTCATTATTATTATTATTATTATTATTAAGTTCTCCCCGGAACTGGTTTTGGTTTCTGCCGGCTATGATGCTGCTTTTGGAGACCCTCTGGTGAGATCATCATTGTCGTCGTCATCACCATCATCAACATCATCACCACCACCATCATCATCATCAACATCTTGGTTATCATCTTCATCATTATTGTCATCACCACTGCAACATCTTGGTTATCATCTTCATCATCATTACCATTATCATCACCACTTCACCATCACCACTGACATCATCAACAGGGTGGTTGTTGTGTTTCATCGGAGGGCTTTGCCCAGATGACCCACATGCTGACGTCACTTGCTTCCGGCCGGCTTGTTCTGGTTCTGGAGGTCCAAAAATAATTTTGTTTTTTTTTTAAATCTTTCTTCAGTATTTCTCAAAGGCATCAATAGCAGCAATCACACACGCACACGTACACGCACACACACTTGCTAGGAGATGATATCTTTGGGTTTGAACGCGGTTTTTAGGCATTTTAAAAATTCTACCATCCTGTATTGCTTGTATACACAGCTGGTTCATAATGTACCATTTTTATTCAGGGTGGTTACAATATAAACTCCCTGTCTCAAGGGGTGTGCGCCAGTGTGGCCGTCATGCTGGGCACCCCTCCTACTCAGTTAGAACTTGACCACATTCACCAAAGGTTTGTGTTTGTCTGTGTATGTCTGTCTTTTGTGTGTGGTGTGTGTGTGTGTGTGTGTGTGTGTGTGTGTGTGTTTAATCGGCCTAATTCCTAATTAATATTCATATATATATATATATATATATATATATATATATATATATATATATATATATATATATATTTGAATCGCAGATCGGTTGAAGACATTAAGAAGGTCATTTGCATACACAAGCGCTACTGGAAATCATTGGCCTATGACGGTCCATTTATTTTATTTAATTATCACTATCATCATCGTCATCGTCATTGCCCCTATCACCATTATCATCTTCTTCATCATTATTATCATTACCATCATCATCATCACCACCATGCAGTCGACTTGCCATGTAAGATTTCAACGCTGGAATGGATCATCAATCAGAGGAAGAAGTGGGAGGAGTCAAGATACAAGAGGGATGACGTCACTGGTGATGACGTCGTTGTCAATTACGATGATAAAAACATGTACCTTGACAAGTCGAATCTCATGAATATTAATGAGGATAAAGTCATCGGCGGAGATGGCGGTGATGATGATAATAAAAGAAATACGATAACCGATCATAATGGCAATAACAACAATAGCAATACTAACGATGAAGATGATGAGGAGGAGGAGGAGGAGGGCGATGATGAGGAAGCTTCAGCAAAGGAAGAAGCGGCTGCCACTAATAAGGAAGATGATGACGTGGACCGGATAATATCTCGATTGGTGACCGACGTTGTCATCGACTGCAAGGCAAGTGATGATGTAAAGTATTCCAGCGATAACAACAACGACGATCCTCTGAACGCCTCGAAATCAGAATCGGCAAGCACCCTGCCGTCCATTCAAATCCCGAATTCCACATTCTCGGCCGTCCCTGTAGCAGCTTCATTGTCATCACCGTCAGCCGGCACCATATTTGCTGTGGCATCGTCATCATCCCATCCGTCGGAATCTCACCTCCTTTTGTCACTACCTCAACTCTTATCGCAGTCATCATCTTCCTTGTCCAGTTTGATATCCACCCTTCCTCCTCCCCCTCCACCTACGCCATCTTCCTCCGTCACCTCTCTCCATCATTGTTCAGGCGAAAATGAAATAAGCCTGGTGGATGATGGACTGCATTCCGTTCTCGACTCGCTGTCCTCTGGAAAGGTAGGCAGGCGATCATTCACTCGAAGGAAGGGAGGAAAGATAATTTTCAATTTTTTTAACTATCTTTATTTCAATTTATGTGATTTCTTTAACCCATTGAATACGATCCGATTATTTTAAGGGGAATTTAGAGTTATTTGCCGTCCAGCCGTTAGATTGGTGTCCACATCTTGACCTAATTAAAGACAACACGACCCAATTTCCAGCCAGGCAATTGAACACCAAGTCGCCTTGTACTCTGTGTGAAGACGAAACTGAAAACTGGCTCTGCCTAACCTGCTTGCAGGTAGGTAGATAGGGGGTATTTTGTTTCGTTAATTTGATTGATCATCTAACTAATTCTCAAATTGAATTTTAAAAACTACGAACGAACGAACGAACAAACAGGTTTATTGTTCTCGTTTCGTGAACGGCCACATGTTGGAACATTTCCACGCAAGCAACCATCCACTGGCACTCAGCTATGCAGATCTCTCCGTCTGGTGCTACCCTTGCGACTCCTACGTCGACAATGAGGTTGCGTCACTAACTTCACATTCAAAATTTGTTCATTCATTAATTCCGTTAAATATGTTTATTAAATGTTACTTTTATTTATTTATGTTTAAGTTTAAAATTAATTCATTTTCGTCAAATTTTCATGTTTATAAATCGTTGAATTCCGCAAAAACAACCTCGCGATCAACTGCCACTAACAACCACTAACAACCACCAAAAACTACAACCACTACCAGATAATCCGTCCAGTGAAGGCCTCAGCCTATTTTGACAAATTCCACTACAACATGCCAAACATGTAATGTCCGGAAGAACTGGCAGGAAAACTTATGATCCAAACGTTTTTTTGATCTTTTTTGGGGATAGCGCTAATCAGAGAGAGTATAGTATATTTTATATAATTGGCACTATATAAATCATAAATAATAATAATAATGAGAAATAATATTTGGATTATTATATCATTGAAGTAGTAGAGATTGGTTCTGAAATTTTGAAAAATTTTTTGTTACATCTGTAATGAGTTTGAATATTAGTAATTTATCCATCCATCAATCAATCAATTTGTCAATCAATTAGTAATATCAGTATATCAATCATTAATTCAATGTATCAATCTGTCAATCAATCTATCAATCATTCAATTATTAAACCGATTGTATGATCGATAATTAGACGTTTTCACACACACACACACACACAAACACACACACAATTACTGATGTATATTCAATTAACGGTATATATTTTAATATTAATTTATAATTAAATAATTTATTTACAATAAATATATATTTTATATTGAATCAATTTTAATATTTATGTTGCATTTTATATGTGCGTGTGTATGCGTGTGCGTGTGTATAATTATAATATAATTTATTATGGCTAATAAAACATGTTTTTAGGGACATTCTAAATGACTTTTGTAAAATTCCTTGAAAGTACAACCAATCAGCATTTTACATTTTATCAACAACAACAATAATAATAATAATACGAATAATAATAATAATAAATACAGTATAAAGATTTATCGTACATTATACTACAAATGGGTTAATAATGTTTATATGCGTGTTTGAAAAAAAAAATAAAAAAATGAATTTTTTTTTGTGGAGAACCGGGGTATCGATCCCCGTACCTCTCGCATGCTAAGCGAGCGCTCTACCATCTGAGCTAGTTCCCCGCCTGAGTTTTCCACGGCAAAACAATGATGGAATTTATTCTTTACTTTGCTCTTTTTTTACTTTGCTGATGTCAAATTTCCCGATCTAGAGACGGAAAGAACATTTAAAGTTAAATAAACTTTGATGTTTGTTATTTATTATGTATGTTCCTGTTGTTAATATATATATTACGAGAAATTAATTAGTGTATTTTGTATAGTAAAAGGTAATAATAATACAATACAAACTTGGCAATTTGAATAGCCAATCCATACATCTGGGTTTGGTTGGGATATGACAACGATCCTGTCAGCCGATAGGAATAGACCAACCAACCAATCAATCGACCAATCAACAAACCAATCGATCAATCAATCAAACAACATGCATTTATATAGAGCAATTTCTAAAAATAAGAATGAAAATGTAGAAATAATGTAGAAATACCTATCCAACTTGCGTAACGTTAGCCATTCGTCATTGCCCGGCCGTTCAATGTCACACAATGATATGCACGTGCATCCAATGCCTGTAGAATTATAAAACACGTTTAAATAGGCAGGGATCTCTTTTGAATGAATGCATGAATGACCGCTCAAATGGTTGATTGAATGAATGAAAGAATCAATAAGTAGATGAATGAATGACTGAATGAATAAATGAATGAAGAGAAGATTAAATGAATCAGTATCGGTATCAAAATTTGTATAGCGCCTTTCTCGAAAAGACCTCAGAAGCGCTTTCTATGATGTACAATGTTGAAGTAATGATGCTTTAAAGCTTTCTTGAAAAGCTGTCGATTTGTGATGGAACCATCTTTTAACTGCACAGGAAGCGATGAGTTCCATATTCCACCTCAGAAAATCTCCGTCGTCCAAAATTTGAGGAACGGATTGACGGAATCGGAATGATCAAATCCCCACGGTCTGGCGACATAAGTTGACTACGTCCATGTACCTCTTTGAAACCAGCATCAATTGCTCACTCAAATAAACCGGTGCATCACCACCAGTCAAACAGTCTCTGATCAAGAGAGCGATTTTGAATGAATGAATGAATGAACGGACAGACAAGAAGATAGGTGAGAGAATGAATGAAACTGGCCTTTTGGTTCAATATTTTTAATAGGATGTTTCAATTTAATCTTCATAAATGAGAAAACGGACTCCAAGCTGTTTTCAGAGTAATACGTGACGAATTCCTAGAAAGAAAAATCATGAATTAAAACTCAAATATATCAATTAAGTTATTAATTAATTAATTGAACAGTTATTAACTTATCAATCAATCAATCAATCAATCAATCAATCAATCAATCAATCAATCAATCAATCAATCAATCAATCAATCAATCAATCAATCAATCAATCAATCAATCAATCAATCAATCAATCAATCAATCAATCAATCAATCAATCAATCAATCAATCAATCAATCAATCAATCAATCAATCAATCAATCAATCAATCAATCAATCAATCATCATCTATCTATTTATCTATCTATCTATCTATCAATCAATCAATCAATCATCGTTCGATCATTCAGTAAATTAACCAATCAATCAATCAATCAATCGATCAAACAATCAATCATCAATCAATCAATCAATCAATCAATCAATCAATCAATCAATCAATCAATCAATCAATCAATCAATCAATCAATCAATCGATCGATCGATCGATCAATCAATCAATCATCAACCAATCAGTTCTATAAGTCATGTAATTAAATAAATAAGATTAGTTAGATGTTCATACGTTTAGGGTTGCGAACGTTCTGGACGGTGCGAAACCGTACCTACCACCGATGTTTGAAATCTTCAAATTTTGAACTTCATCTCCATACCTTTCAAGATACAAATGAAAAAAAATAAAAAATTATTATTATTATTATTCTCGTCGTCATCATCGTCGTCACCGTTATCATCATCATCACTCTCGCTAAATCATAATTCATCATTATCAACACCATCACTTTCATCATCATCATTATCATCGTCACAACCATCACCATCATCATCATAGCTAGTAACTTGAGATTAAGACTATATTCATCTTCCCCTGCCTGGCTGTGCCTAATTAGGAAGGTTCCATTTGGGAAGAAACTGAGAACCTTTTTCGCCATCACCCTCGTCATCGAGTCAACAAACCTTTTATTATTATTATTGTTGTTGTTATTATTATTATTATTTTTATTATTATTATTATTGCTAACATTCTTTTCAACCATTTTCAGAGGTAATAACAAAAAGCGCGCAAAAATAAGCCTGAATCGTAAGTATCAGACGCATGTGCATCTGCATGTGATAGCTTGGGATCACTTGGCATTCGAACGCGGTCACCACAAGAGTAGCATGCAGCTTGTCTGTTACGCCATAGCGCCGCGCATTTTTTGTTTGTCATCCAACCAACGGACCAGGGTGGGCTATAGTTATAGTTGCCTGGAGCGTCAAAAGACCCTGCTAGCAACAATTTTGATTGGTCCTCACGACTGAATGATTTCATGGGTCTGACAGTCTTGAAAAAATAAATAAATGTATGAGTGAATGAATGAATGAATGGTTAAATGAATGAACAAACAAAAGAATTAATCAATCAACCAATCAATTAATCAGTCAAACAACCAATCAATCATCCATCAATCCATCCATTAATTCAATTATCTATCATTTCATTCATTTATTCATTCAAAATGAAAATTAATGCTATGAAAAAATAAATGAACAAACTCACGGGTGTAGCGATGGGGTTATCTAAAAAAAAGTTGAAAAAATAATAATAAGTAGAAAAGTAATTTATAATAATAATAATAATATTATTATTATTATTATTATTATTATTAATTAATCAATCAATCAATTAGCTAACTTACCGAGCAAATGAATTTTAAGGATGCACTCTTTGTGTACTACAAGACCTGTCTCTGTGATTGGTTGGTTGGTTGATTGGTTGGTTAGTTGGTTGAATGGTTGGTTAGTTGGTTGGTTGGTTAGTTGATGAGTAAATGAATAAAATGAACGAACAAATGAGTGAATAAATGAACGTAAGAAGATCATGGGCTAACGTACTTGAACATTTGTACCCTTGGAAAAACACGCCCCTAAGAAAAGAAAGTTGAAAATGAATGAACGAATGAATTAATGAATTAATTAATTAATGAACAAATGAACGAACGAACGAAAGAACGATCGAAAGAAAGAATGATTGATTGAAATTATTTTAAAATAATTTGCAATGTAATCTAACCGCAGCAGCTTCTTGCAGATATCACAGATTTTTTTGTCAGCAAATGTCTCCATCTGGAAGTTGTGTGTTTTCGTTCGAGAACCAGGCGGCCGAACATTCTCTCTGTTCAATCATTCCTTTATTCATTCCCTCATTCATTCATTCAAATATTTTTTCGATCACTCAATAAACGAACTTGGCTTTTTCAAAAGCTTTCAACCACTCATCGACCATGACCTTTGACTTGCAGGTCACAGTGAAGGTCACACCCAGTTCAGTGATGGTCAAGTAAAATACATTTTTGTTCTGAAATAATAACAATAACAATAATAGTAATAGTAATAGCACGAGACAACGACATTTGCAATAAAATTCACGAAAAAAAACAATTATAGAAACAACCATAATGATGATATAATTTGAATATTATTTTATAAATGGTACTCTAAAAAAAACCCCACTCAACACTATCCCCCCTAGAAACGCACCTTCGTGTCCGGGCCACATTCTATCTTCTCCACCGAAAGATCCATTTCGTAATTATGCATATCGGACTTCTTCGGCTGTCCATAGAAGGTTTATTTATATTTTATCATATTTATTATTATTACTATTACAAAAGATAATAAAAATATTTCCCTAACATTCAGTAAGCAGATGACGAGAACCTTGTCAAATAGGAAAAAATACCTGATAGGATTAACAACAACAACGGTAATAATAATTATAATTATAATTATTATTACCGTTGTAATTCATTTATCATTATTATTGTTATTATTATTTTTATTATAAGTATTATAAATATTTTTTATAATTAAACACCGTTTTTCAGTGCAGCTATCGGTGATGATTTTGTACTTAACTACGCCATCCATAACTCTCCTACCGCACGTTTTCAAGTTTAGAATCTGGTTGAAAAATAATTATCATATAATAATATTATTATCATTATTTAAATAATAACAAATAATAATGAATAAATAAACATTATTATTATTATTTTTGTTGTTGTTGTTATAGTTGTTGTTGTTACTGTTGTTGTAATTAAACGCTTGCCTTTGGTAGATTTTGGATGCTGTATAAAAAGTGTTATAGATTTTAAAAGTTAAATGGATGTTGAAAATTTGAATCTGAATGAATGAATGAAGGACGGAATGAATGAATGAATGAATAAATTAAAGAATGAATAAATTAAAGAATGAAGGAACAAATGAACAAACCAATCAATCAATCATTCAATCAATCAATTAAGCTACAAAAACGAACCAACCAACAGGCCCACCAACCAGCCAACTAAGCAAGCTCCAATCAATTAACTAATTAATAAATCAACAAACCAATTAATCTCTCAATAAACCAATTAATCCAATCAAACCAGCAAATCAATCAAACCTGTTTTGAATCGGCTCAATTGAAGTCATGTTAATGTAATCAGCCATCACGAAATTTATGTAATAGGTCAGATCCTACAAAAAATTATTAATAAAAAGTTATGACGTCATTATATGACATCATAATTAAGTATTTGTGATAGTGAAAGCCAGGAGTGGGCTAACTTTTTGCTGTGAGGGCCGCATTGAGAACTATTTCACGTTTGAAGGGCCGCACATGTACTTATATAGCAAATTTTTTCGAGAATTTAAGATTTGTGGTTCCATTTTTGGTCATAAAGTCTGGCTGACGACCTTCTTTTTGAAGAACAAGTCCTCGCAGGCCGCATAAAATAGCCTCTTGGGTCGTAGTTTGCCCACCCCTGGTGTAAGCAATGATACTTGCGATACATTATAATAATTTACTGAAAATTACTACATGGCGAACAGTACAATGCTAAAACCTCTATTTCCTTTATGGCGACTGACAATGTTTTCTGCTTATTTTCGCGAGAGAGTTTCACTAATTTCTTGTAAAATTTTATAACAATTATAATAATATTTGTAATAACAATAATAATTATTTCTATTATTACTAACTTAAAATATGTAATATATAATAATAATTATTATAAATAATGGAGAGAGAGAGAGAGAGTTGCAAAGAATAAAATATAAAAATGAAAAAATAAATAATTACTTTTAAGATTAAAGGGTATTTGAGTATTCGTTGGAAAGGAAAGTGGAGATAGTCTTGCAGCATGAAATTACCGAAATCTGCCTTCATTTCCGATTCGCATTTCTTCAATTTTATAATTTTTTTCGTTATTAATGATTTTTTCAAGTTTTTGATGATAAATCTTATTTCTTAACTGTCATTTTAAAGTTTTTACAACAAAAAACAAACTCTTGTACCAAAAAACAAACAACGGTAATAGCTATAAATAACTTTTAATGCCCTGAAAAAGTTAGTGTCGCTATTTTCCAACTTGGCCAGGAGCTTGAGGGCTGGTCCCAGATTACGGCAGTAGTCACTATAGATGAGAAAATCTTCTTTGAATTTGATAAAAATGTCTGCTATGTCTAGGGCGCAATCTTCATTCAACGTTATCTTCAACTCGCAATAAAATCTTTCGTGAATATTGCATAATTTCTGATGGAAATTTATTTTAGAAAATAAAAAATTATTATTTGAACTTGGCTCGCCATAACGCTTTATAAATGACGTCATTATTATTAGTAATAGCAACAGTAGTAGTAGTAGTACAAGTAGTAGCAGAAGTGACAATTGCAGCAGTAGTAGCCGCAGCAGTAGTAGCAGTAGTAGTAGTAGCAGTAGTAGTAGCAGCAGCAGTAGTAGCAGTAGTAGTATTTTTAATAATTAGTTTTACTCCACTCACCACGATTCCAAAAAATATTTTTTCCTCATAGTCAGCAGGCATGATACATTTCAAGACTGTTATGACTTTCTGTCGCATAATTATTTTTAATTATTTATTTATTTGTTCTTTTATTTGTTCATTTATTTAATAATTCATTTATTCATTCACTCATTCATTCATTCATCCATCCGTTCATTATTCCAAAAAATTAATTTCCAGATAATTATATTAATTTTATTTTAAATTAAATTCAGAAAAAAATTTCAGGCCAAATACCTCTTTAATAGATTGAAGCACCTTAATGTAAGTCTCTTCTGTGTTCATCAACTCCTCAATGCAATAATCAAATGCCGTCTTTTTCGGAGCACTATTACTATTACTACCAACACTAATTTCACTACTACTACTATTACTACTACTACTAGTATTACTGCTGCTACTATCTCTGCAGTTGATGTCGCTACTACTACAACTATTATTATTACTACTACTACTAATTCTTAGGTTGTTGAAACTGCTATTAGTACGAGTTGTGTTGAGGTTATTAGTATTCCTAATGGTTTGGTCTTTCACCTTTGGGATGGTATAATGGTTGAATAAAAATTACACAGCCGGACGCACACGCACAAAAACACGCGTACACACACACACACACACACACACACACACACATATATATATATATATATATATATATATATATATAGAGCAACATACATAAAAGTTGTTTCAGCAAAATAGATAATACTAATGATAAAAATATTAATTAAAATAATTTTCTATGTGACATGCCCGTAAGTTTTTCCTTGATACATCAGTGAACTGCCAATATATGTCCTGTACTGTCGTCTCATAGTCCATGAGCTCCTTATTCTCACTGCTGATTGGTTAGTTGATTGGTTGGTTGATTAGTTAGTTGAATGGTTAGTTGATTGGTTAGTTGATTGGTTGGTTGATTGGTTGATTGGTCGGTTTGTTGGCTGGTTGGTTGGTTGGTCAGATGGTTTGTTTGTTTGTTGGTCAGTTGATTTGTTACTTGAACGTATTTTAAGATATATTAACGTAAAATCCTTTCCCTGCTATTAAAAATAAACTCAAATTAGATCAAATAAAACAAATTTATCAGCTAAAATCTAATTAATTAAATTCTAAATCTACCTTTCAATACAATTGAACGTGATATATTCGCTCTTATTCAATGAAAATGACCTGATAGGAAAACAATTTTTTTTAATTTAACTGAAGTTTATCATTTTAATAATTAATTTTATTTATTTATTATTACTTTTAGATGAATTTACATTAACATTGTTTTTAACAATAAAAATAAACATTAGAATTTCATTCAAACTGTCGAACTTGATGTTTGTGTCTTTCTCTGAATTTTTGGAAAGAACTGACAGAAGAGATAGAACCTTCGTGAGAATTTTTGAGAAAAATGAAACAATCGTAATTAATTGATATATTAATTAATTTAATTAACTAATTAATTAATTAATTATAATTTATTATCCCAAATTTCAAAATCTCCAGAAAACCTCACCTCCCCAATGTTCTCCATTTTGAAGACGCCTTCAGGTTCAAAGAGGTCACAAGGTGCAACACGAAAACAGTTCAAACATGTATCAAGAAATGCTTGAACATTTTTCGTGGAGAGAAACTTAAAAATTAGAACATTTATTAGTATTAGCGTTAATTTGTGTTAATATGTTTATTTAAATAATATTGAAAATGTCTACTGAAACTGATAGAGAAGTAAAGAAAGAGAAAAGTTCGAACTTTTTTTGCCAAAAATATTACCTGAGAATTGTGAGATTTAGGAAAGAACTTCCTGGAGTCAAGACAGCCGGGGTTTAATTTGTTGAGCAAGTTACAGAGGGCCACACCGTCTCTCAGGAAGTATGCAAAGTCAGACAGTTGGGAGTCTGACGACATCAGGGCATGGTTCGGCGGAATTAGTTGAACCCTAACCAGCCATCTCACACACTCTTTCCACAAATTGCTTACGCTATTGTTCATCTTCTGGATAAATATTTGCTGGAATATTCTCTTCTGTGTACTTTTCAATCAAATGTTTTTTCACTATGTATACAAGTATTGATGTTTTTTAATCATAAGTGTTTATTGCAAATGAATACAACCGCATATAAAAGTTTTTTTGCGTTTTTCAAGTAAATTTTCAAATTTTTGATGTTTATTCTTATCGGAAATACGCAGGTTATATGAAATCTTCAATCAGGACGCAAATTTATGTCGATCAAGTTATGGAAAGTACACATTACTTGCACAACAGTGTTACTCATATGACAACATATATAACAACCACATTATATTATTTATATATGTGTATGTGTGTGTGTGTGTGTTCGTGTGAGCATTTGTATTGTATTGTATAAGTATGTTTAGTAATGCATTAACATGATCAGAGCACATGAATGTTTAAAATAATTAAAAAGCAGGTAAAAAAAAGAAAAAAATTTAATAGAAACTTTAAATAGATCACTTCATCACACACTATTGTTTAGCTCTGGTTCTTAACTAACAATGAAAGATTTCCTGTATAATGTGTCTCACTAAAATTTATAATTAGGTTATACGTGTAATAAAATCAAATAATAGCTACAAATTTATTAAAACTATTAATAAGTGCATGTACGTAAAATAACATTTTCCATACAAAATGAAGAAAATTAAGCATATAGCAGTATTTGAAACGCCACTTATAGTATTTACTGTATAGTACAGTGTAGGAACTTAATACAGTACCATGCGTATGTTTTAATTATATAAGTGTACTTATCCGAGTACAATGAGAATTTTAGTGGATAAATCAAAAAATGTTTTTAAAGAGTGAGGATTTGTTTGATACCCATACAAAAATTAAATATCCTTTTGATTGTATAATATTTAACGCATAAATGTCACACATGTATAGAATTGAAGCTGAAAGGTTATTTTGAATTAGCCGAAGAAAACGTCTTTTATGAAGATTACGAGACTAATACAATTTTTTTAATTTAATTATAAATCAATAAAAATATATTGAAATAAATTTAACTACTTACATTATCGAAAACGTCAAATTATTGCAACTTTCGTTGAAAATTTGAGGTTTGAAAATTGCCTCAATTTTTGTTTCGTTGTTTTTCCTGCCTTTATGGTTTTTGGTCCAAGATTTATTTAGATTAGTTCTTTTTTCAAGAATTCAATTTTCTCAGATGAATTATTTGTTTTCCTTATTTCCATGTTTGAACGATTTTTTGTTTGAAACCTCCATTTTGGTTGATTTAGTTATTTAGCGATTCGCCTGTGGCGCGCATAATCCGTTTAAAGTTTAGAACCACCAAAAAAGCAAAAAAGCGGAGAACGATAAATAAATAATTGTCCACAAACCAAACTCGGCTGGAAGAGTCAGTTAGGTTAGGTAAAAATGGGATCTTTTATAATTTTTTAGCGATTTTATAGATATAATATTGTGAATTTTGCTAAACATTAAATCAAATTTTCAATGTTTTTTCCATAAAAATTTGGGTTTTTTACATTTTCATTAAATTAATTAAACTATTAAAGGTCTCAACCACCATTCATTAAAAAATGTCGGCCTACATAGATTCCATGAATGAGCTTGAACAGTTGAACACCAACAATGTTAATTCTGTCTGTGACATTCTCAAGAGCATGGTTGAACAGGCTGGGGAGAGTAATTTGAAGGAGCGAATTGCAACCAATGGTGAGAACAGCAGGAATGGTGTTGATAAATTTAAAGTTATGGAAGAAAATACAGGCCTTACAATGATGGACTTGTCTCTTAATGACAGCATCACCGTAGATACAAATGGTGATGGGGAATGTGAGGAGTTGATTGATTCCAGTGATGAGGCAAATGATAAAGTTGGAAATAGAAATGAACAGGAAGATAAACTCAATAACACATCTGATTCTTTAGACTGTGAGATAACTGAAGTGATCACTAAGAAAAAAGTAAAAAAGTCTACCTCATATGATAATAATTCAGCTAAGTCGAGAGAATTTGCATATGATGAGGTAGTAAATGCTGTCAGGTCAAATATTAATTTAAGCAACCCAGCATTCATAACAACCAGCAATAATAGTTATACGACGGTCAACAACATCGCTTCCCAAATGCCACAACAAACATCATCATCACTCTTCTCTCCTCTAACTTATTTAAAAACAACAAATTTTATGCCGACAACCATTGTAATTAAACCCACCAATTCATTTGTGAAATACCCCCTTTATACAATTCCTCACATGGCAAACTCCAAACCAGACATCGAAAAAGTAATTGATGCAAATCCACTGAAATCATCCACCCAGATATACTCCCCATCGACAGTATTAAGCTATAATAATTTTATTAAAAGTTTAGAGTGTAGACAACCTGCACAAACATTTTTTGCTCCTGCCCAGAAAGTCAGTCCACAATACATGGACATTTTAAACAGAATACAATCCCAGAGAAAACAGCAACAAAGCATTAGCGATCAGCTACTCTGCAAGCTGGCCACAGACAAGAAACGGAACGACACCACTCACTATTTGAAACTTTTAAACCCAAATGGCCCGAGAATGAATGGTAGCCTAGCTGAGTCAATTAAGGTAAATACTCCGGTCTGCAACATCATTCCTGTGAATGAGAGCAACTTGACAGGGTTCGATAATTCAAATAAAATGACCTCCTTTGGCAACATAACATTCCGATGTTGGATTAATTTTGGCCAGGTTGCACGCGTACAAGACCAAGCATCATTATTCCACTAATGGTTACAAAAATACTGATATCCCAGATGATATGTTCTTAAAATTAAAGATTAAAAAACTTAAAGAAAATTGTAAGTAAATCAGGGCGATAGTTTCACCTTATAAGATACCACAGTTGAAATGTGGTTGTGGGTTCAAGACATTTTCAAACTGCTCTCTTGAGAATCACAAAAGATCTGTCACGCTGAGTTCATCTGAAACGACTCGTTGTTGTTACTGCATGAAGTTCAGTTCGAGACTTCTAGCAAAGTTCAGCGAGCACATGACAACGGTGCATGACGTAGAGTGTAAATTTCTCAAACCAATGTCCTCGTTCATGTGTGACTACTGCCCGTTTGATGCTAAGGAATCAAGAAAGCTCTTGTCCCATCTGAAACAATGTCAGAAAAAATTTAACCTTGATTGTAATTTGATGACGTTTTCAGATCCATATGATTTGCCACTGGTTAGAAGGGAGCCCACCATTCATAATGTGAAGACATTGAAGAACATATCAATAAGCAATAACTCTAACAATCTTAAATTGCTGCCAACTAAAAATCCTGGTTTCATCTCACAACTCAATCAACAGCGGCAGCAGCAACAACAAGAGCCACAACAACAGCAGCAAGCAAGTAGCTTATTCTCAGCTAGCAACTTAAATGTCAATCAAATGCCTCCCTTGACACTTGCTCAGATACAGGATTTGATCAAGAAAAAGAAGATAGCAATTGCTTCTGCAACTAATAACTCGAACGTACATTTCCCCATTAAAATAATTCCACATATGAATTTCAGTGCAGCTGGCAAGATGAAGTCTGCGCAGGGCTTCCCACTCTCCTTAACTTCAACTACAAACATTCAAACTCTTCCTTCATCCTCAACTTCTTCATTTTCCGCTCCTTCATCCAACATCAATCAAAAGTTATTTGATTCAAAACAGAAAACAGTCAAAGAGATGTTCAAAGAGATGCAAATTAACTCTAAATTAAATTCTAATCAATCAGCTGTGAGATCTGTTAACTACTCAAAAAAAATCAACCAACTGACCAAAAACATTATGAACAACGTCAAGGTCAGCAACCCTAAAAAGGGCAGCAACAAATCTATTGCATCAACACCTGGTCCATCTTGTGAGATATGCAGTGAGAAAATTGAAAACCTTGATTGCTTGCTACTCCACTTCAATGCCATACACAAACTCAAAATCTACGACATCAATTTCTTCACGTGGGGCAAACGTTTCGTTTGCAGAATCTGTTTTGAGGCATTCTGGACGAAGGCAGGCCTCAACACGCACCATCACTTTGCCCACAATGTTGAGATCAAGTACTGTAAATTATGCGACTCCCTCAAGAGCAACATCATACAACATCTCTCCACAGTTCACAACAAGACACTGCTTGACATGTTCATATTAAAGTTCTGCTACATTTGCTATTCAAAGTTGGATAATTTTGATACTTTTGCTAGTCACATGTGTGGCAACCACGGTGATATATTTCCAAGTTTGAAATTTTTGCAAGGGATGTTAAGAATGGTAAAATTAGACACTCCTGTTACACAGCCGCCTGCTAAAAAATGTAAACTTTCTGTCTCTCAACTGGCTGACAATATCAGCAGATGTAACAAACAAAAGTATAAATGTGAGCCATGCAATACCAAATTTTTTTCCGCTGAATCTCTCGATTGTCATAGAGAAACTAAGCACAGATATCCATGTACGAGATGCACACAGAAGTTTCCTAGTACGGTACTGGTCAGGTCACACTTCAGTAAAGCTCATGCCAATGATCGAGATCGCTGTCCGCTCTGTAGGGAGATGGTGAGGATAGGAGTTCCCATGATTCGACACATCAGGAGAATTCATTTGAAGAGGTGTACTGTGGACATCCCGAGACTGCCTAATGACATCAAGTCATTCGTGGTCACCAGCAACAACGTCAACTACAATAACAACTCCAACAACATAAGCAACAACACTAACAACATCACCAACAACAAAAATAATACCAGCACCACTGCAAGTGGTCTTCAAAATGTCAAGAAGTCGTCCTCATCATCCTCGTCAATTATCTGCGACAAAGTTGCAGTCGTCTCGTTGATTGATCTTGCTACCATTGATAACGATGACGACGACGATGTTGTGAAATGCCCATGAACTGTCACTCTCAAGAAAACACTGCTTTTAAATGTTTATCATTTAGATACGTCTGTGTATAAATAATTATATAAATATATATATATATTAATATTTAAATTTGTATACCTATATAATGCGATTGTTTCTTGTGCTGTTGTGAAAAATGTGTGTGTGCGTGCTTTGTACATTTGAATATGTACGTACTATGCGCATTTGAGTTTTTATGGTTGATATGTATTCTTAACAGTAATCTTCACTTATACAAAACAACTCTTGCTATTATAGTTGATCATCCATCATTCATAATGGATGTATTTACATGGTGTAATATGTGTGTGTGTGTGTGTGTGTGTGTGTGTGTGTGTGTGTGTGTGTGTGTGTGTGTGTGTGTGTGTGTGTGTGTGTGTGTGTGTGAAAAAGATAGATGGAAAAAAAAGAATTTCTATCTATATATATGTATATAAACGATTATTATTTCAAATTTATGCATCTATGTGTGTGTACGCACATAATGTATATTATCTATTGTTAACAAATTATTTATTTTTTTTATTTATTAATTTTATTTATTTTTCTTTGACTTGTACTATTTTTAAATTTTTTCACTAGGACGGCTTATTTGGAGTTATAATATTTATTGTTGGCGATTATTTTCAAGTATTTTTTTAAATGCTTAAATTATTAAATCAGAGCTAAACGTGGGGATTGAACTATAGAAGTATTTAAGCAGACATTTCGAGGTTTGCAACTATAATGTTACAATCTGTTTTCCAGTTATAATCCTAATTGGAGGAATACAATAGGGCAATAAGGGTGGAGTTCTGAAGCGTTATTAAGAAGTTAACTTGTGTGTGTGTGTGTGTGTGTGTGTGTGTGTGTGTGTGTGTGCGAGTTTTGTTTCCACATAGTTTTGTCATCGTCGACAATTTTTAATGATATCTTGTTAAGTTATGACAAATTTATTAATCATTTGATTAGCCGTTTAGTTAGTTGGTTGGTGGGTAAGTTTGTTGATGATTTAACTTATTGATTGATTGATTATTACATGATTGATTTTGATCGATTTGTGGATGGATTGATTGGTTATAACGGTAAACATGACAATGAGAGTCTAGTGAATGTCATTTTATCGTTCATCAATATTTCTCTTTACATTTTGTTATTTTTTATTATCTTCGATTGAGAAAAGTCGAAAATTTTTCAATTTAAAAAAAGTTTGACACCGTTTTTTCAGCCAATAAGAAATCAATTAATTTCAAAATTCATTGAACTTCTCAATAATAAATCAATAAACATTTATCCATTCAATATCCAATTGTTAGACATTTAGATTTACTACGCTTTCACAAAAAATATTTTCAGTATATTTATGCTAATGAGGTGAGGCCACAAACTGACCATGAAAGAAGGCTATGATTTTGAAATAAATTATGCTAATGAGATTATTATGAATACTTTCTGAGGGCGGGTGATTAATATTAATTGCAATTAAATCGTGCGAATGAGGTACTTATGAATATTAATATAATGAAATAATATATAATAATATAATTAAATAAATAAAATTACAACAGTGCAAAAGATCGCTTTGAAAATTCCCAATGCTTCTATTTACGTTGAGTCTGTGTGTCGTCAGCTTCACGGATACGATGTAGGTGGCGTGGATAGTCTTTTTATGAATAAATTACGCTAATTAGGAGCTTATGAATATGATAATGTGGGCGATAGATGTGTATTTGTTGACTATAACTGGTTGAAGGGGACCAAATGTTTATTCATAAGTTAGACACAACTTGGCCCAGTGTCAACCAGCTAGAGAACAACAGACAGGCTGGCTGACCTTACGTGTGTGTGTATGAGTGCGTGTGTATGTGAGTGTTGTTATGTACCTTCCAGTGTTTTTAGTGGTGATATAAAATTTATCAATTTTTTGCCACGGCTTGTAAGACAATCTTGTAAGCTTGTGAACGCTGGTTTTTGTATGCTTGTTGATGTTGTCGTTGATTGTTAACTTGCATGTTTTGTTGCTTATGTTGTTTGTCTGTTGATGTATGTTGATGTTGTCTTTTAATGTTGTTGTGACCCGCAAGTTAAATCAAATGCTACCGATGATCTTACTGTTATGGGTGGTGTTATCGTCTTTTTGCGGTCATTATTTTTGTTGTTGGTGGTGGGTGATATTGTTGTTGTTTATGTTGTTGATGACGTCAACATCGTGCATAGATATAGCAGAATGTCACCACTTACAAAGACTTGATAATTTTAATCCTGAAGTAATAATAAAAATTATTTTAATAAAATATTTAATATATTCTGTTTAATATGGTATTCAAGTGAATGTGTATCACAAATAATACCCGCCTATTTGAATATATAAATGAACGTTTGAAAGTACACATATGCAATTCAATAAGAGTATGTATGTGTGTATGCACGTGTGAATGTGTGTGTGTGTGTGTGTGAATAAAGGAAATAGGTTATTAAGTGGTGGATGGGATTCGACAAACAGATGAACGAATGATTGTCGTTATTATCTGAGAGGATGATGACGAAGATGAAGAAGAAGATGATGACGATGATGATGGTGATAATTTTGAAGCAATCACGGAGAGGAAAACTAACAGAGTTAAAAGTTTAATTCGATGGTTAGCTAGATTGAATGGTTCGTCGGTTGATAGAGTGATTGAACAATTGAATGAATGAATGAATTAATTAATGAATTAATGAATGAATTAATGAATGAATAATTAATGAATAAATTAATGAATTAATGGATAAATGAATGAACTAATGAATAATCAATTAAATCTTCATTGTCGTTGTCATCACATCTATTATTACTAATTTCATCTACTGTTTCACCATCGTCACCGTTATCATCCTCACCATCATCATCATCATCATAACCATCATCATCATAACCATCATCATCATAATCTAAGCTCATCAGAGGCTTGAAAAGGAACAATAAAATAATTAAATTCAAATCCAAGGCATTTTTTCCTCAAGTTTTTAACTCCCTCTCTTTTATGCAATAAGCAATCACCTATAACATATAATATTTCATAACACAGCGTTATGTAAACACGAATAACAACAACAATAATAATAAATAATATTATTATTTATATTAATACAAATAATATTATTAATGATAATAAAAGTAGTAACACTTTTTCAAAAAACTAAACAACTATATATATATATATATATATATATATATATATATATATATATAGATATATGTATGTGTGTGTGTGTGTGTGTGTGTATGTATGTATGTATGTGTGTGTGTGTGTGTGTGCTTGTGTTAGTATGTGTATACTTCGTGTGTGTGTTTGTGTTTGTTTGTGTGTGTGTGTGTGTGTGTGTGTGTGTGAATGGTGAATGATGTAACGTCAATTTATTTATTTTATATTTTTTTCTATACATTTTATTATTTCATCTGTTTATTTAACGTACGAATTCTTTGCTTTTTGGTTTATTATTTTAGGAAAATAAATTTTTTTTCCTGGTTTAACTAAAAATGTTTTTTATTATTTATAGTAACAGCAGTAGTAATAGTAGTAGTAGTAGTAGTAGTAGTAGTAGTAGTAGTAGTAGTAGTAGTAAAAGTAGTAGTAGTAGTAGTAATAGTAGTAGTAGTGTAGTAGTATGATGACGACGATGATAATATCATATTATCTGATAAAATTCTTAACAGTTCAGATGAAAAACTCGCTAACAACATGATAATATGATGATGATGATGAAAACATGATGATGATAATGATGACGATAATGATGATGATGATGACCATGACCTTAACACAAACATTTGTACAAAAACGTACACACATACATGCATACAAATACAAACATAAAAATACAAACACACTTGCACACAAACCTACAAACACATGCAAACACGCATAAGCTTACAAACAGGCATGCACACGCAAGCATGTGCATTGTACAATGAACTTAATGCATAAAATGAAATGAATTATAGGCATCAAGTTGTTGCGATTGTTTTGCGTAAATATTCCTCCGCGCCCGAACTAGTTTCTGATTTCCTCTGGGATGTATTATTACGCGCTTATTTTGTCGTTTTCTGCTTGTAGCTGCTATAAACTGTATGAAGTTTATGTCTGTGTCTGTGTGTGTGTCTGTGTGTATATGCGCGTGTGTGTCTGTGCGTTGTTTGCGTGATGTATGCATATGAATGAAGATGCAGATGGGTATGATCAACTGTCCAGGGTTACGTATTAATTAACATAAATTGTGTTTATATATATGTGTGTGTGTGTGTGTGTGTATGCGTGAATTTGTTGCACATAGTTGAACAATTTGAGTGAATTTGAGTGGAAGTGAACAAAACAAACAGCCCCAACAGCAGGAAGAAGAAGAAGAAAACCTGACAGCATTCGCCGATTCGATACGCACCACCAACCGACGCAGTGCACATTTCGTGATAAAGTTTGTTTATAACGAGCAGCAGCTAAACTCTTACAGGCATACCTGTGCGTACAAATGATAACGATTACATACAAAATATACGCAAATACACACGCATGCACACACGCACACAAACACATTTAAATACGTAGGGAAATTTGCTTACAAACATGTACAACTTTCCTAGATAGATTCAATAATCATTCACGCACACACACACACTAATTCACACACACACATACAGACAAATGTATACACTCACGTACACAATACAAACAATCAAACACATGCACGCAGACACGCGCGCGCTTAAACTTGCGACTAACTCATCCGTATTTAAAATAACAAATTATTTGGCATCCGTCATCAATGAAATTTTGTAATTCGTGTATTTTATATGCTTGTCTGTATGTGTGTGTGTGTGTGAATATGTATGTGTGG
>NW_008705254.1:5380211-5382711 GCF_000326865.2 Helobdella robusta
TCTTATATATATTTTCATATATATATATATATATATATATATATATATATATATATATATATATATATATATATATATATATATATATATATATATATATATATTAGGGATGCACCAGATTCAGGTTTTTCAAATCCGGCCGGGGCCGGACTTGGCCGGATTTGAAATTCAAAAACCGGCCGGAGCCGGGGCCGGATTTTAGTTAACATTTTACATACGCTAGAAAAAATACTCACATTTACGGTTATCTACATGTTGAACATCAAAAAATAACACCAAGCAAATAGTTTTTTAATTCAAATATATGAATTAGTTGTGTGATACGCCAAATTCTGTACACAAAGATCAGCTTATAATTTATGCATATTTGCATAACCCAAGTCAAAGCACAAAGAAAATTGTCCAGCTCACCGCACAGTTAGTGATGTTGTAATTATTTGTCATGTATACCTAACCTTTAACATACCATGTTCTTAAATAATGTGCTTATGTATCTCTCTCTCTCTCTCTCTCTCTCTAAATATATATAGATATATAGATATATATCTTTATATATATATATATATATCTTTATATATATATATATCTTTATATATATATATATTATGTAGCTATATGATCCGTCATGTGCAATTATCAATATATAGTATATACACGTGCACAAGTTCTTTTACACAAAGATCAGCCTATAATTTATGCATAACCCATGTTATAGCATAAAGAAAATTGTCCAGATCACCTCACAATTAGTGATGTTGTTATTATGTTTCATGTATGCCTTTAGCTTAGCCTTAGCCATTAACTTATTGACATAAAATTAATTGAATTCAATAAAAATTTTTTCTATTTCTAACATTTTTAAAAGTTGATAGACGCTTAAATCCGGCCCTAAATCCAGCCACCAAATCCGGCCGGGGCCGGATTCGACCGGATTTGAAAAAAAAGCCGGATTTTGGCCGGAGCCGGGGCCGAACTTCGGTGCATCCCTAATATATATATATATATATTCATTTAAAATTTGTGTCTATTTCAGAAAATTTCTTGCGGGTCATCTCAGGTTCGAGAATATTTTCAACTGACCTTGACATAACAGACAAGATACACGTGTGACCGAACACGTGACCAGGGACGACCTTGTGACCAAACACGTGACCAGGGACGACCTTGTGACCGAACACGTGACCATGAAAGACCGAAATTAACCATCGACGATGATCTCTCGACTTCATGATTCTTTGACCTTGGTACCTGGGGTAAGTTTGTATGTGGTCCAAACATCCGGTCAAATAATCACGTGCTCAAAATATCATGCGACCAAGTGACCAGGTGTGACCATAGGGACTATAGGGTTGAACGGGGAGAGAAGCGGTAGCCACTTGACCACGTGATTTTATGAGCATGTGATAGGCTATTGTTTTATCTAACCATCTGAAATGGCACGTTATTCAGAATATGAATTAAGCTTGTTAATAGCTATACTGACAATAATGATAAACTTTGCGATATTATTGATGATAAAATACATAAATTATTATGATGATGTTTTAGATAACGATGACGACGACGATGATGATGACGACGATGATGGGGGAAGGATGATAATGACGTTATAATGATGACGATGATGACTTGCCTAAAAAATTTACCCCTTCCACTTGTCGCATCCTCTTCTCGCCATATTTCAGCAGCAGCAGCAGCAACAACAACATTAATAATAATAAACACTAATAATAATAATGATAATAATAATAATAATAATTGATGTATCAATAAACTAGATAAATACCTTCACAGCCATATAATAATAGTTTTGCTGCTCTGCCAAACAAGCCAATTATATGTATTTATTTACGTATTTATCGGGCGATGGCGATGATGATGATGATACTAAGGATTATGATGGTGATGACGACGACGACGATGATGATGATGTTTCTGCGGCTGATGATGATGATGTTTCTGCGGCTGATGATGATGATGTTAAGGATTATATACAACTGATATGGGTGAGAACGATGATGACGATAATACTTTCCATTCTTTAACACCTTCTCTCTCTCTCTCTCTCTCTCTCTCTCTACCATTATCTCTCTCTTTCTCTCTTTTATTCACATCTCTCCTTCATTCTTCCTCCTACTCTCACTTATGGCGAGAGCAAATAGACCGAACGTACAACCGCAATGCAAAACTTCCAGATAAATACTTTTTCCTCAGTAAGACGACTTGCTTATATAGCTTGGGTTCCAGTGCTTAGGAAACAATTCTCCATACATTGCATAGTGTTTTGGTATAAATACACGTATATACACGTGTATATACATGTACATGTATACAAATTTGTATACATGTATGTACATGTATACAAATATGTATACATATACACATACATACATACGTACATGCATACAAACATACTTCCATACATACATATACTTACATACATATACTTACATACTTACATACATAACAGTGTATAAATATTACCTAAATTGTTGTATTT
>NW_008705254.1:5387103-5395516 GCF_000326865.2 Helobdella robusta
GTTATAAGATTCGTAGCGGGAAAATTTTTGGAAAAAGAGATGTGAGTGTTTGTTTTTTATTTATCATCATCATCATCAATACAAAGAGCATCATTATCATTATCAATAAATGTTATATCGCCAACATAACAATTCCTAGCAATAACATTAAATACAAGTTTTCACATTAGTTATTATTGTACATGATCATCGTCATCTAAATTTTCACATTGTCATCAATGCTATTATCATTATCATCATCTTCGTCGTTATCATCATTATCAATACTATTATTATCTTCATCGTCATCATCTTCTTCCTCCTCCTCCTCATCATCATCATCCTCCTCCTCATCATCATCATCATCTTCATCATCGTCATCATCATCATCATCATCGTTGTCGTCGTCTATGTTGTCGTTATCACCATTGTTCTAGTTTTATAATTGACTGTCCGTATTTATGATTGAGTCATTTGGTCTCTATCATAATGTCATCATCATCATCGTCGTCGTAATCATCATCATCATCAACAACAACAACATCATCATCATCATTCTAAAATACTATAGTGACGTCATCTTGAATATAGCCATCATCATCATCATCGTCGTCATCGTCGTCACTTCTGTAATCCATTTCCTCTCATTTTAGTAATCGTTAGCATTATCTCTCCATCAAAATCATCATTATTATCACCGTCCAAATAATAATAATAATCATCATCATCAAAACCTAACCCCAACAACACAACCATTATCATCATCATCGAAACATCGTCATCATCATCCTAATCATCGAAACATCGTTATCACCAAATATCTCTCCGCTACCCCGAATAACAACTTGCGTCATAATTTACAACGCCATCATCAACATTACCGACACAAACACACACTCACACACACAAACACATACATACACAAACACATACATACACACATCCACACGTACATATACTGTGTGATATAATTTGTTAAGCGCTATAAAAACACAGCCAGTGTTTGTAATGAAAACAATTATTTAATGGCCCTTGCTGGATGATCTTGTCGCGTTCTTTTTCCTTCCCTCATTTTTTTCTCTCCCTCTCTCTTTCTTTCTTTCCATATTTTTGAAATTTTGGTCTCTCTCCTTTTTTCTCTCTCTCTTCCTCTTTTTCTCTTTCTCTCTCTGTGTATTTCTCTCACATTCTCTTTCTTTTTCACTGTCTCTCTGTCTCTCTCTTTCTTTCTGTTCATTTTCTTTATCTATCATACCTTCTCTTTTGGGTTTTTCCTCTTTCTCTTTTTATATCTATCATCCTATTTCCATGTCTGTTTAATTTTCTCTACTTTTCTCTCTCTTTCTCTCTTTCTTTCTCTAACACACACACACTCACAAAAATACACACACAAACATATATATATATATATATTGATTAATTTCAACGTATTATAATTTAATAATGTATAAACGGATATGCAGCATATTTTTCTATTTATTTATTTTTATAGTATTCTACTTTTTCAGAGTTTTCAGTTTAAAAATTTAGTTTTTACAATCTTATTTATTGCGTTAGTGACTTTCCATAACTTGAAATAACTATCTTATTTCAAAGTCAAAACATTGTTGTAACCTATTTAAATTTTGCTCTGGTTTTGCCGGCCGCTTTATTTTGTTGCTGCAGCTCTCATTTCGACATTTGGGGATGTCTTCGTCCGACACGTCTCACAGATCCGGAAAATTAGGCAACGATCCGGATGAAGATGAAAATTCTTTGAAGTCATTGCATTTTAATAATGATAGCAACATCAATACATTGGGTCTGATGGTTTTTGGTTTTCTATTTTAAAAAAAATTAATTTAATTTTATATTAAATTAGTAATTTTATTTATTTTTAAATTTGTATTGTGAAATAATTTCATTATAATTTTATATTCCATAGTTATAAAGTTGTAAAAAAAATGAATTATATTGCAATAACAATAATGAATAAATAAATAAAATGAATTTTTTTTAAATTAAATTTATCAAATCATTATTAAATTAATAAACATTATTAATTGAATATTAATTGAATATTAATATTTTGTAACCAACATTTATTTGTTACATTTTTAAACAAACATCAATCATCACACAATCTATCATCGAATCGAATTGACCAATCACAGATTGTTCTGGTAGAGAGATCATACCCCAGTTTGCTCGCTACATACCGAACCTACTTAACACGTTCGATTTTATCAAGCAAGTTGGTTCAGGTTGGTAGTGTTGTTAATTTTTACCATTTATTATTGTTGTGTTCATAAAACATCATTTTATAAATATTCAATTAAATTAGAAAATAAAATGAAAAATTTTTTTTCTTCCAGGTACATTCAGTTTAGTATATCTGGCTTCGTTAAAACGGCACCCAGAGGTAAAATTTGCCCTGAAATATATTCTGCCAACAAGCCATCCATCCAGAACTGAAAATGAATTAAGATGTCTCAAAGAGCTTGGGTATTTATTTGCTTATTTTGGTGTTTTTGGTTTGTGTATTGATTCATTTTTCATTGGCAGAGCATTTTTGTGTGTATATTTTGTATCTTTTCTTTGTTTGTGTATTTTTGCCTATTTTTTAGTTTACTTTTTGAGTTTATAAAATCTAATTTAAAATTTTATTATTTAATTTCAATAAATTGCTATTACGCTAATTATCTCATTTCAGAGGTTCTGATAACATAATTGGATTGACAACTTGTGTCAGGCATTTAAATGACGTCATCATTGTCATGCCACATTTTCACCATCAGTGGTTTCAGGTTTGTTTGTCATTGACGTCATCGTTTTTGTTGAGGGTGATGAAGATAATGTCATTTCCTACCTGTAATGTTGTTTTTGTTTACGTTTTTGTTGATGTTTGTGTGTAATTGATGCAATTGTTGTTGCTGTAGTTTGAGTATCAGTGTTTTTATACTGTTGAATAATTTAGCTAAGTAATATTTACTATAATAGGGTTAGTAAATAAATAAGTCCTAATTCGAGATAATTTCCAACCTAAATGACGTTGCTGTATCAGGATTACGTCTGGGACTTGAGTGCCAGGGAAATCCAGTTCTATATGAGATCCCTGCTTGGTGCTCTCAACAAAATCCACCACAGCAACATCATCCATAGGGATGTCAAGCCTAGCAATTTTCTCTATAACAGGACTGAAAAGAGGTTGTTTGTCTTGGTATCAGTCTGTCTGTCTGTTTATCAAAACTTTATTAATTAATTACACTGGTTTGTCTGCCAGTTTGCACTTGCACCATTAAAAATATTGCTTTGGTTTATTAGTTATGTTGGTTGTTATTTCAATATAATTAATTTTATTATTATTTTGTTATTAATAATTGTTATTATTTCATTATTGATAATTATTATTTTATTAATAATAATAATTATTATTATTTGGTCATTCAAGGTTTGCCCTGATTGATTTTGGCCTGGCTCAGAAAGTTCAAACGAGACTCCATCAAAATAAGACGAATGAAAAATCCTCATCAACCAGAGCAACATCGTCGTCATCGTCGTCATCTTTGCCGGCAACAACAACAACGATTACGACATCTGTATCTGTAAATAACTTCAACAACAACAATAATAATATTAATAAAAATAATAATGATGATGATGGTGCTGATAGTGAGAATGAAGAGAATAGGCCAATAATAAAAGATGATTTTGTTAAAAAATTTTCAAAAAGATTTCACAAAAATTACTCTTCCCTCAAGTTAGCATTATCATCTTCCCAATCAGACCAAAAACAGTGCAGATGCTATGGGAAGCCGAATGTCTGTCGCATCTGCTTAGCTAAGTTAGTTTATTTTTTATTATATATCCTTGGATTGCTGTTCAATAGTTTGTCAGGAAGTGTGATTGTTTGACTGATTGTGGCTAATTGATTAATTGATTGTTTGATTGATTATTGGATTGATTGACTGATTATTTGATTGTGATTAATTAGTTGATGGATTGATTGATTGATTGACATACAGGCCTCCTCAGTACGTAGCCAGAGCAGGCACACCAGGGTTTCGGCCCCCTGAGGTTCTCATGAAGTACCCACATCAAACTACTGGTAAGTTGATTGGTTGGTCTGGTCTGTTAGCTTAATTTTTATTGGCCATTTGGTTTGTTAGTTTAATTATGATCTGTTGTTTAGTTTGTTGGCTTAATTTTGATTGGTTGTTCCATATGTTAGTTTAATTTTGATTAGTTGTTTGGTCTTTTGCTAAATTTTGATTGGCCGGTTGTTTGATTGAATCGTATTTTTAATTTGGCGGTTATTTATTGTATTATTATTGCTATGGTTTTTTATTGTTACTATAATTAATTAATTAAATAATAATTGATTAATTAATAATTATTTGACGACTGATCTGCGAACAGCTGTTGATACTTGGGCCGCTGGCGTCATCTTTCTGTCGCTGCTCTGCGGCAAAAATAATCTGATCAAGAGTCCTGACGACATGACGTCACTGCTGCACATCACACAATTGGTGGGATTTCAAAAGATGAAGAATGCCGCCTCTGCTATTGGTCGGTTTAACGCTTGACTCTGATTGGCTGTTCAATTTAATGTCGTCATCGTTGATGTTTGGATTTATAATGTTAATGTTTATGCTGACGTAATTCGTAATTTATGCACGAATGAACCAATGGTTCAATGAATTGATTAATTTAACTTTCTTTCATTTAATCAATCAATCCATTCATTCATTTATATATCACTCAATCATTTAGTCAGTTATTTATTCAGCACTATTTGTTCATCCACCATCATTAATTCACTTGTTCACTCCATTCATTCATTCATTCATTCATTCATTCATTCATTCATTCATTCATTCATTCATTCATTCATTCACCCATTCATTCATTCATTCATTCACCCATTCATTCACTCATTCATTCACTCATTCCTTCACGATATTTGTCTAGGTAAAAACTTTCTCTGCTCACCTGAGCATCCACCTAACGACTTGAAAAGTCTGTGCACTGAAATTAGGAAATCTGTCATTACGGCCAGGCTGAGTCGTCGTAATCGTCCTGATGAAGATGATGATGGTGGTGGTGAAAATAACGACGGTGTTGATAATGATAATGACGTTAATAATAATAATAATAATAATAAGAACACTACTACTACTGCTGACATTAATAATAATAATAACGATGGTACTGATGATGTTCCCGCAGTGATCGCTGCGAATTTTATAAGCGCTCTCCCCGACTCTACATTCGAACTGTTGCAATCCTTGCTAGATCCCAATCCTCTAACACGGATCTCCGCTTCTTCCGCTCTCAACCATCAGTACTTTAGCTATTCTTTTGACTGATTGGTTGATTGACTATTTGGTTGGTTGGTTGATTGATTGAAAAACTACTCGTTATTTTTTATTTTTTTATAGACTCTTGCGATTAAATAAAAAGATAGATAGATAGATAGATAGATAGATAGATAGATAGATAGATAGATAGATAGATAGATAGATAGATAGATAGATAGATAGATAGATATCAATATTTAATTTGTACACTTTTTTGAAATTTTCTTACACTTCAGAAACTGACTTTTTTATTGAATATGAAAATATTTTTGATATATTCATTATTATTACTAACTGGTCTGCTAGTCTTAATAAGCTACGACGTTTTATAAATACTTTTTTTCCTGGATTGTTTTTCATTTATTAAAGTACAGATACACCGGATGGATATACGCCAAATAAGTACACACATATGTATCTTCAAAAAAATGTGGTTTCCGTGTTTTTACTTGTCTTGTTGTTGTCTTGACGCGCTAATACTGCAATGTGTGTGTTAATGTGAATGTGTGTGTGCGCGATCAAATTTTTTTATCCGGAAGAGGTATGAAAGTGTAACTAAACAAATTCGTTCACCCATCCGTTCCTCCATCCATCTACACGCAATAGCGGCAGCCAATGAACGCTCAGCATTTCGAGATGACGTCAGATCGAATTGCTGTTTGCACTTCTGCTGCTCATGGTAGTGATCACGTGACGACGATGGATGATGATGATGGTTATGTTAATTTTTCCATTATAATTACTTATGTTAATTATAACAACGACAAACTAATGGTATTTCTAATGCTATGAAGAATGACAAATGCTGTATCATTTAAATCGATGGTGATGTCAATGATGATGATAGGAAAAAGATGATGATGATAGGAAAAAGATGATGATGATGAGGAGGAAGATGATGATAAGGAAGAAGATGATGGTGAGGAGGAAGACGATGATGATGTTCTAGGTACTTGAGTTGCATGTTACGGAAGTATATTTTTTGTTCCCGTACTACCAAATGGTTAATATTCCTTTGATGATGAGGAAGATGAACAGGAAGATGATGATGAACAGGATGATGATGATGACGATGGCAAATGATGACGTTGACGACGGTTTATGATGATGATGGTTATGATGTTACGACGACTTAGAGTTGTATGCGTTAATATTTTTTGTACACACTCTTGTGTACAACTTCGGCACATCTATAACATCTATAAAACACACACACATAAATATATATATATATATATATATGTGTGTGTGTGTGTGTGTGTGTGTGAGTGTGTGTGTGAAAGAGAGAGAATGGCGTAAGAGTGTGTGTGTGTGTGTGCGTGCGTGTGTGCACGTTGATGCATTGATACTTCAGCATGAAAATATACATCATTTGAGAGATCCGTTATTTGTCCATGAAACTCGTACAATTGTTATATTATCTTTGGAGTTATTGTCATATGCACACATTATCGCCCACTTAAGCGATGAATCAAAGTCAATCTGAGTGTCTTCTCTATTTTTATGATTCTCTCTTTCACTCATTCACTCTCTCTTTCTCTCTCTGTCTCTCTCTGTCTCTTTCTTATATTTTTCCATTTTCCAACATCCTCTTTCTCTCTCTCTCTCTCTCTCTCTCTCTCTCTTTCTCTCTATCTTTTTTTCATTTTCTCTCTCTCTCATTATTTGGAAAAATATGTTGACCAAAATCAAATAACGCACTGGGAAAAGAAATGGAAGAAGTTCTAAATAAAAAAAACGTTTTTCAAAATACCATAAAATAAGCAAACAGACAATGAAGTTATTTTTTGTACTGCAAGAATTAGACGTCTAGCTATTGTTGTGCTGTGACCAGGTTTGACTGCAAAGAGATCTTCGCCTACCACATGCACTGTGTGTGTGTATGTGTGTATGTGTGTGTGTGTGTGTGAATATATTATTATTGTAATAGTAGTTACTATTAATATTGTTGTTTTTGTAGTTGTTGTTCTTATTCTTCTACGTCTTCTTTTTCTTCTTCAACTTTTTCTTCTTCTTCTTTTTATTAATTATTATTATTATTAATATTATTAATTATTATTATTATTATTATTATGGTGTGGCATGAAATTTCGATACTCGAATCGGAGCGAATATGATGATGACGACGACGATGAGGATAATTGAAGTGCTTGCTTAACATTACAATCAAATTTCCTGAGTGTGTGCATGTGTGGGCGTGCGTGTGCGTGCGTGTGGTTGCAGCTGCAGTGAGTGGGTAGTGGTGATGGTAATAATAATAATAATAATAGTAGTAGTAGTAGTAGTAGTAGTAGTAGTAGTAGTAGTAGTAGTAGTAGAGATTATTCTACTTTCTATGTTTAAATATTTACCTTTGCATCATCTCGTGTCTATGGTTTCGTCATTGAGCTATTTACCCGTCCGAGCACTTCTTACCATTGATTATCGCCCACTTATTTGAACGACCGTTGTCATTGTTGGCTCATTGGCTAGTTGGTTGGTTGGTTGATTGATTGGTTGATTGGTTGATTGGTTGGTGGGATAGTTGGTTAGTTGGTTGGTTGGTTGGTTGGTGGGCTGGTTGGTGGGCTTGTTGGTGGGCTGGTTGGTTGGTTAGTTTGTTGGCTGATTGAGTGATTGATTGGCTGGTTGGTCGTCGGTTGGTTTGCTGGCGAAATAGGATGATATCAACTAAAAAAAACGATGAAGATGCCAGTAATATAGAAGATGATGACGATGGTGATGACGATGGTGATGACGATGGTGATGATGATGACGATAGTGGTGATGAAGACGACGATGATGGCGATTATGAAATATAAAACTGAACTGTAAACACACATCACTCCATCGTATTAACTTCCATTCTCAATATATGCCAATGATCGCTTTCATTATTTATACGCACACACACACACACACACACAGACACAGACACAAACACACACCCAAATACACAAACACACACATACAAACACACATACATACATAATGTTATGTTTGCCTAGCGGATTATTCAACATTGACTGCCACATACAATAAAGATGGTGATGGTGATGATGGTGATGATGATAGTGATGGTGATGATGATGTAGGTTTTAACGAATGAATAATGA